>NW_026002996.1:0-2215 GCF_001458135.2 Marmota marmota marmota | reverse complement strand
GGAGCTGGGGGGGGAGAGGAAGACCAGGGAAAGGAGGAGGGGACTGACATGAGAGGGAGAGGGGAAAAGGCGCTGGGTGATGGGGACACACAGGGACCAAAAGAAACAGGAGAAAAGACCCTTAGAGGCAGGAAGGGACTGGGGACAAAAACCAGAAACAAGCCAAAGAGACGGAGAGAGAGAGACACCAAGCCAGGCAGAGCCATGAGGAGGAGAGAGACTCGGGGTTGGCCCTGCTGAGACCCAGGGACCCCGGGGGAGACCCAGAGACAGAGGGAGGGGCCTGGGGGGCAGGCGAGTCCCCAGTGGGCTCCAGGCCCTGACCTGCCCTCCCTCTCCACACCTCTGGGCCCAGGAGAAGTCCAACCTGCAGAGCGAGTTCCACCACAAGAACCTCGCCCTTACCTTGCTGTCCCTCTTCTTCGCGGGCACTGAGACCACCAGCACCACTCTGCGCTACGGCTTCCTGCTCATGCTCAAGTACCCTCACGTGGCAGGTGGGCCCGGGAGAGCGCGTGGGGAGGGTCCTCTGATCCCCTTCTGGGCTGCAGTCCTCCATGGATGAGGCTCAGTGTCTGTTGGAGGAGCTGAGGAAATCCAAGGGTGAGGCCCAGGGCTGCACAGGAAAGAAAGACAGTGGACCAGAGAGGGATGTTTCAGGAGCTGGGCAGGCTCAGGAGGTCTCCTGCTGAGCCAATGCTGTTGGTGATTGGGTCAGTGACAAATCTGTCAATCTGTTCTTCCAGTGCTTTTCCCATCCAGCTGTCCATCTTTTATTGATTAATCCACTTGTATATTCACTGATCAGTTCATTTATAATTCATTCACGGACAGTTTCATTCATTTATTTGGATTAATTCATTCATGAGTTGATGCTATTCACAAGAAGAGTTGAATGGACTGTTGGTCACTGATGACTTGGCTCATTCATTCATTCACACGACACCCACCCATTTTTTATTAACTGGGTTTCATTCCTTAAACCTTTTATCAACCATCTTCTTATTCATCCCACATCCAGCCACCCATCCATCCATCCATTCCCTCACTTATCCACTTAATGATGATTCATTTATCATCTCTCATTTATCATTCCACCTACCCCTTCATTTATTCCTTTGTTTTATCAGACATTCACTAATTTATCCATTCACATGGACATGGCCCCATAAATCCAACATTTATGTGATTGGTAAATAAAGCAATGAACCCAATGAATTGATAATTGATAATTGTTTCTTAATTGATTCTTTATTCCATCCATCTATCAGTTGATAAGCCGAATACACAATCCGTTCATTTGTTTGCTCATTTCATTAATTATCAATCTTTTCATTCAAGAATTGATCTGTTTGACTGATTTATGCAATCATTTCTTTATCCACTTGCTCATAGATTAATCCATTGATCTATTCCACTGTGATTTTCCTGAGGATTGAGTGCAGTGTTCACCTGTAATGAACACACATGCACACAAATATTGGATCATTTTCTGTTCATCTTTGAGGGTGAAGTTTTGACAGGTTCTTAATATGGAGTTATTAACCTAAAATTCCTTGTGAAGTTGTGAATGTGGGGTGTGGGTGTGCATGTGTGCTTGTGTGCATGCTGTGTGCCTGCAGGGTTTCTGTGCATATAGGAGACAGTTCATTAGATTCATTGAATTTGAAAGGGTTAGAATTCTAATTCTTCCTCTCATCACCCCAGCTGATTGCTCTGAAGTATATCAATGATGTAAGCTTTTGCCCTAGGATTTTCTTGGCTCACTGACCCACTGAAACAGTGTCGCTGGTGAAATGCTTATGTGAAAAGAGGCTCATGCTTCCCCTCTTTGGTGCAGAAAGGGTCCAAAAGGAGATTGAGCAGGTGATTGGCTCACACCGCCCACCAGCCCTTGATGACCGCACCAAGATGCCTTACACGGAGGCCGTCATCCATGAGATTCAGAGATTCGCAGACCTCATTCCCGTTGGTGTGCCTCACATAGTCACCAAGGACACTTATTTTCGAGGGTTCATCATCCCCAAGGTGAGAGCAGCGGGCTCCATGGCTCTGTGTGGGCGTGCTCTGTTCTTTTAGCCCACAATCTCAACCCCTTGTGGGCTTCTGTGAACGTCTAGAGCGTTCGGGTCCCTGGGTAAGGGTCACGAAATAACCGGGACACAGGGGATGCAGAGCCAAGGCAGCAATCGCAACTGCATGCTGAAGTTTATTT
>NW_026002995.1:0-2215 GCF_001458135.2 Marmota marmota marmota | reverse complement strand
TTTTTTTTTTTTTTTTTTTTTTTTCCACCACGAGGCCATTTCCACTGTGCTGCACCATCCATTTCCAGAGGCTTTCTTGGCCACGTGGTTTGCAGATGAGGTTGCTTCCCAATGGTCTGTGCTCGCAGAAACGGCCCAGAGGACAAAGCCTGGCATCGCAAGCGGGTCGGGGAGGCAGGCAGTTGCAGACAAACAACTGCAGGGCGCGGCCAAGCGGCACCATAGTCCTGGGCCAAGATCAGTAGCCACAGGGCCTGGCCATGCACCAGGGTGCGCCACTCCCAGCACACCTGGTGGCAGTGGGTGAGGAGCCAGCATGGGGGCACATGGCTCAGCACCACCAGGAGCAGCTTGGGTGGCAGTTGGCTCAGGTCCAGCGCCTCCTGAGGTCCAGCTTTGGCCTGGGGTCCCAGGTGGCCTGGCCCCTGGAGGTGGAGGTGCCCATGGTCCCCCAGCTGGAGTCAGCTGTGGCCTGGAGCCCAATGATGTCCCTTGCGTGGGCCGAGAAGTGCCCTAACATCATTCTAAAAGGAGAAAAATTGAATGCATTCTCTCTAAAAAATGGAACAAGACAGGGATGCCCTCTTTCATCACTTCTATTCAACATAGTTATTGAAACAGTGGCCAGAGCAATTAGACGAAAGAAATTAAAGGGATATGTATAGGAAAAGAAGAATTCAAATTAGCACTATTTGCCAATGATATGATTCTATACCTAGAAGTCCCAAAAAATTCCACCAGAAAACTTCTAGAACTAGTAAATGAACTCAGCAAAATAGAAGGATACAAAATCAATGCCCATAAATCAAAGGCATTTCTGTATAACAGTGACAAATCCTCTGAAAGGGAAATGAGGAAAACTACCCCATTTACAATAGCCTCAAAAAAAAAAATCAACTTAACAAGGGCTGAAAGACCTCTACAATGAAAACTACAGAACGCTAAAGAAAGAAATTAAAGAAGACTTTAGAAGATGGAAAGATCTTCCTTGTCCTTGGATAGGCAGAATTAATATTGTCAAAAAGACCATACTACCAAAAGCACTATACAGATTTAAGGCAATTCCAATCAGAATCCCAATGAGATTCCTCATAGAAATAGAAAAAGCAGTCATGAAATCCATCTGGAAAAATAAGAGATCCAGAATAGCCAAAGCAATCCTTAGCAAGCAGAGTGGAAGAGGTGGCATCACAATACCAGACCTTAAACTATGCTACAGAGCAATAGTAACAAAAACAGCATGGTATTGGCACCAAAACAGACTGGTAGACCAATGGTGCAGAATAGAGGACACAGAGACTAACCCACATAATTATAGTTATCTTATATTAGACAAAGATGCCAAAAACATACATTGGAGAAAAGATAGCCTCTTTAAAAAATGGTGCTGGGAAAACTGGAAATCCATATGTAACAAAATGAAATTAAACCCCTATCTCTCACCATGCACAAAACTCAACTCAAAGTGGATCAAGGACCTAGGAATTAAACCAGAGACCCTGCATTTAATAGAAGAAAAAGTAGGCCCAAATCTCTATCATGTGAGATTAGGCTCCAACTTCCTTAATAAGACTCCTATAGTGCAAGAATTAAACTCAAGAATTAATAAATGGGATGGATTCAAAGTAAAAAGCTTCCTCTCAGCAAAAGAAACAATCAGTGATGTGAATAGAGAACCTACATCTTGGGAGCAAATTTTTACCACTTGCACATCAGATAGAGAACTAATTTCTAGGGTAAATAAAGAACTCAAAAAAAAAAAAAAAGCTATGTAATGTTTTGAACAACTAATAATTAAAAAAAAAAAAAAGAAAAATCTCACCCCGCCCCCCCCAAAAAAAACCAAAACAAAAACTCAAAAAACAAACACCACAATCAATAAATGGCCTAAGGAACTGGTCAGACACTTCTCAGAAAAAGATATATAATCAATCAACAAATATACAAAAAAATGTTCAACATCTCTAATAATTAGACAAATGCAAAACAAAACTACTCTAACTTTCATCTCTCTTCAGTCAGAATGGCAGTTATCAAGAATACAAGCAACAATAAAAGTTGGTGAGGATGTAGGGAAAAAGGCACACTCATACATTGCTGGTGGGACTGCAAACTGGTGCAACCAATATTGAAAGCATGGAGATTACTTAGAAAACTTAGAATGAAACTGCCATTTGACCCAGCTATCCCATTCCTTGGTTTATACCCAAAGGAC
>NW_026002994.1:0-2215 GCF_001458135.2 Marmota marmota marmota | reverse complement strand
AAAAAAAAAAAAAAAAAAAAAAAAAAAAAAAAAAAAATTGGTGAGTTAGAAACAGTTTAATCTGGTTAATGAATTAAATGCAGGTCAGTATGAAGGCACGGTGTGCCTTAGGACTGTTCACATCTTCTTCCTGCTCCGTGCTCTCAGGATCTTGTGCTAGGACTTGGCAGCCGGAATGTGGTGGATTGCTCAGGAATAGAGACAAGTGTGTCTTCCCCTCACCCCATATTCAAATCCCCATAAATGGAAAATTTCTTAATAATTTGTTTTGTTTGTATTCAATAGAGATTGGATACATATTTTCAGCATCTGGATACTTTTAAGGAAAGAAGAAAAGAGATGTTACACAGAAAATGGATTATGAATGTTGCAGAGCCCATTCAACAGAGAATTATGGGAAAAGTAACTTCAAATAGAGGAGCTGAAAAAACAAAGCGAGAGAACTTTGAATGTTTTTTAAAATCCACAGATAAAACGGTACCGAGTTTTTTTTTTAATAAATGTCAGTTTTTTCTATTTTTCTATCCATAATATTTCTTAATATTTTCCATTCATCTCATCATACTCACATTTGCCTGATGGTGTTTATAGCTGCAGTGGGGGAGGCGCTAGTGACTCTTCTCCTCCCTGTTCTTTGATCAGGGATCCCCTACCCAGCTTTCCCATAGCTCTCATTAGCCAGGACTGGGTCATGTGTCCACGCAGGGTCAGGAGAGAGCCTTTCTAATATCTGTGGTCAGCCAGCCATTGATACAGGGCTAACAGTTCAGCTCTTCAGACTGGCTTTACAAAACAACATGCGTTTGGTTTCTTACTTTGAAGATGTTTTTTTTCTTTTAACTTTTGAGGTCAGAAGTCTCCTTAGGAATTTAGGCCCACCTATTTGCAGTACCAAATTTGTCTACAGTATTTTCACTCTTTTTTTTTTTTTTTTTGGGGGGGGTGAATACCAGGCATTGAACTGAGGGGTACGCGACCAGAGACCTCTGAGCCATATCCCAGCCCTATTTTGTATTTTATTTAGAGACAGGGTCTCACTGAGTTGCTTAGCGCCTCGTCATTGCTGAGGCTGGCTTTGAACTCGCAATCCTTCTGTCTCAGCCTCCCGAGCAGCGGGATTACAGGCATGTGCCACCATATCCAGCCACTCTTCATTTTTTTTTGGTCCCCCTCCTTAAGTATTTACTGGAGATGTAGAACAGTTTAGTTGGGATGTCAGAGTGTTGAAGTGTATTTGTGAACAACATTTCTGATATATATGTTAAATACCTACACACCCTATGAGTGCACGATCAAAGTGCACAATCTTAGTTATGTCCAGAAGTGAGATCATATACGTGTACCACAGGAAAGTCACTTCTCAAAAATAACATGTTGAAGTCCAAGTGATTTCAAGTGTCTGTGATTTAGTGTGAGCCACGTGAACTGGCGTCCACCAAAACATCTGCGCTCTCAGGTGAAATAGGCTGTGCCCAGCCTGTCTGGCCCTGTCACTCCTGTTGCCACACAGCTATAGAACCTTTAGAAGAGGGTGGAGTCTCAGCGCCACTTCATAGCAGGAAGAGTGGAGAGAGGTGGGTGTTTACCCAGGAGCTGGCCCGAAGGGGAGTAAATACTAAGTGTATGAAAGGCAGACCTGTGACTGATGGGCAGGCGTGTGAACTCACATCTGCACCAGGAAGTTACAAGGCAGAATCACCCTCAGTCTAAGGATAAACTTCCTCATGATTAAAATGACCCAAAGAGCGACTGCCTTGTGGAGCAGAAAGTTCTCAAAACAAGGCTCTTTGGTGATTTCAGACTAAAACTGAATGATTCCTTGTAAAAGATGGTGGACTTTCACTGCAGTCTAAATTTCTGCCAAAGCCTCTTATAACCCTTTGAAGCTGTGTGTTTATCTAAAAATGAGCATTTGGCTATTTGGTTTTTATGAATCTTGCAAACAGTTCTTGTACAGTGATTTGCTCTTAGGTGTGTTTTTTTCCGAAAAGAAATTGTATCTAGGGATCATTATGATGATCCTTTCTATAGGAAGAGAAAGAAACCAAATTATGGAAAAGCACGGTAGGCGTCTTTTATTTATTTATCCTTAGGAGTGCTGGAGTTGGGAAAACCTGGTCATTTTAGTGCTTCTGTGTGTGTGTGTTGGGAGGGAGCTCTGGGCTTCACACATGCTAGGCAAGTTCTCTATCACTGAGCTACCCACTCCCCGCCC
>NW_026002993.1:0-2215 GCF_001458135.2 Marmota marmota marmota | reverse complement strand
TTTCCCAAGATGGCTGATCCTGCCGCTGTTGTTCCCACCCCTTCAAGTGAGTGCCCAGACACACCTCATGAGCTGGACCCCGCTTGTGGCATTCCTTCTGGACAGGTTTGCTGAAGGAGGGCTTGACCCCCCACCTGGGAATATTCATGAATATCTTTTTGGAGCCCCTTGTGAGTGTAAGGGAGGGCCCCGGCACTCGGCCCCCTATGGTTATATCCAGAGCATTGATTGTGGGACTAAAGTAGCCTAAATGGCGGCTGAACTCAATGAAAACATCGGAGGATTTAAGCAACCAAAATGGGTATGTGTTAATAAGCCCGGACTTGTTGTCCCTAATCCGACAGAGACTCTTGGAAGCTGTTCCGCCACTTGTCGTTACACCCCGGCAATGCACATCTCCTGTTATACATCGGCCTCAATTTGTGTTAATAATCAAGGAAAACAGTATTTTGAGGCCATCCTAACTAACACCCGTGGAGAATGGGGGACCACTTATAAGTATATTCCTTTTCTTGGTGACCGGAGAGGGGAAGGCATCACGACTCGGTTAGAGGAGGCGGGATGTGAGGGCGTCGTGGGTAAACCTTCCTGCTGGCACATGCAGGCCCCCATTGGAGCAAGAATGAGGGATAGGGTTAAAACTAGTAATATGGTTAGAGTATAAGTTGTGCTAAGGATTAGGATTGGTATTAGGGTTTGCATTTGGGTTAGGGTTTGGCTTTGGGTAAGGGAAAGTGTTAGGGCTAGGGTTAGGGTAAGGGCTAGTGTGAGGGTTAAGATTTGGGTTAAATCTAGGGTTAGGGCTTAAATTACGGGTAGGATTTTATTAGGGTTAGGGGTAGGGTTAGGATAATGACTAATGTATGAACTAGGGTTATGATTAGGGCTAGTTTTATGGTTAGGGTTAAAGCTAGGTCTAGTGCTTGGCTGAATTTAAGGTTAGGGTAATGTTTAGAGCTAGGATTAGTATTAGGGTCAGCATCAGGTTCAGGGTTAGTTTTAGAGTTAGGGTTAGGGCAAATTGTAGGGTTAGAGCTTGGTTGAGAACAAGGGTTAGTGTTAGGGCTATGGTTTGGTTTTGTTTTATGACTAGGGCTAGGCGAAGTTCAAATTTTAGGATTAGCATTATTGTTAGGACTATGTTAGAGGTTAGTTTAGGCTTAAGTTTGCAGTTAAATTTAGAATTAGGTTTATATTTAGAATTAGGATTAGGGCTAGGACTAACTCTAGCCTAAGGTCTAGCATAAGGGATAGAACTAGCAATAGGGCTAGGACAAGAGTTAGACTTAGGGCTAAGTCTAGGCTTTGGATAGGACTAAACTAGGGCTAGGATTAATGCTAGGCTTAGTGTTATTGTTAGGCCTAGTGTTAGGGTGATGGTTTAGGGTTAGGTTTAGAGTTATGGTTAAGTTTAAGGTAAGGGATGGGGTTATAGCTAGGTTTAGGGCTAGGGCAAGGGTTAGAATTAGGGTTAAAACTTGGGTTATGGTTTGGGTTAGGGCTAGGGCTAATTTCAAGTCCAGAATTATGGTTAAAGATAGTTTTAGGGTTAGGTTTTATGGCTACATCAAGTGTAATGGTAGGTTTAAGGTTAGGGTCAGGTTTAGAGCTAAGGGTGTCATTAGGGTCAGGGTCACTATTAGTGTTTGGATAGGTTAAGGTTATATGTTAGGGCTCAAATTAGCATTAGGGTTAAAATTAGGGTACTGATAAGGTTAGGTTTAGGTTTCAGGTTAGGTTTAGTGTAATGAATAGGGTTATGAATAGGGATAGGTGTAGGTTTAAGCCTAGGGTAAGCATTAGGGTTAGGGTTAGGGTTAGGGTAATGGATAGGGTAGAGCTCAGTTTATGGCTAGGGTTATGTTTAAAATTAGTGCTAGTGTTATTGTTAAGTTTAGGGTTCGGGTTAAATGTACGGTGAGGGCAGAGATTCTGGCTAGGTTTTGGATTAATTAAGGCCAGGGTTAGTATTACGTTTAATATAATTACTAGGGTTATGATTAAGGCTAGTTTTATGGTTAGGGTTAGGCGAAGTCTAGAGTTAGATTTAGGGTTAGGGTTAGTGTGATGTTTAGAGCTAGGTTTAGGGTTAGGTCAGGGTCAAGGTTAGTTTAATTTTTTGGCTTAAATCTCAAATTATGGTAAGGTTTGGGCTAGGTATAGGGTTAAGGTTTAGGTTAAGGGTTTAGGTTAAGGGTCAGGATTAGTGCTATGG
>NW_026002992.1:0-2215 GCF_001458135.2 Marmota marmota marmota | reverse complement strand
TTCATGGATAAGATGTGGGCTAAGTTTGTATAAGGGTTAGGGCTAGGATTAGAGCTAGGGCTAATGTTAGGTCTAGGGTACGGTTAGGGATAGTTTTAGGGTTAGGTTTATGGCTAGGTCTATTGTAAAGTTTAAGTTTCTTGTTAGGGTCAGGTTTAGAGCTATGGGTGTTACCGCTGTTGACCGGTGATGAGTTCTTGCTTCCCCAATGTTGAAGAATAACACCAAAGAAGCACGCCTAGGCAAGGTCAGAGTAGAAATTAGAAGTTTATTAAAGGACAGCAGAAAAGACTTCTCCTGGAGGAAGAAGGGGACCCAAGAGGTGGAATCCGTGGAAGGGATGTTGTCTCCCCTTTTTATAGTTCTTTCAGTGATGGAATGTAGGTGGGAAGGCCCAAGGGGTGGGACACAGGTGGGCCAAAGAAGTAATCTGGTCAGGAAGGACTTCTGAGTCAGCACCTTTTTGCTGGCTGCAGTTCATTAAGATTTCTTTGAGGTGGACTTTGGCCTAGGGCCTTTTCGGGACTTCATTAACATTCCATGAGTTGTCCTGTGTTTCCTGGAATCATTGACAGCATGGCCTCCATTTTAGATTTCACTCGGCATTAGACACGATTTATCTAACTACACTGACTACCTAACTTTAAATCTGGCTTCATGGGTATTATTAGAGTCATGGTCAAGGTTAGGGTTTGGGGTAGGATAATTTTTAGGTTTAGGGCTCAATTTAGTCTTATATTTAGGGATCCGGTAATGACACAGTTAGGTTTAGTGTTAAGGTTAGGTGTAGGTTAATGGACAGGGTTAAGGCTAGTGCTAGGTTTAGGGTTATGCCTAGGGTTAGCATAAGGATTAGATTTATCTTAGGGTAATGAATAGTGTTTGAGCTAGGGTTAGGGGTAGGGTTATGGTTAAGATTAGGTCTAGGGTTAGGTTTAGGATTATGGTTAAGGCTAGGGTTATTGTTAGGGTTATCTTAATGTTAAAGCTAAAGTAAGGCTTGGCTTATGGCTAGCTTTTGTGATAGATTAAGGCTATGGCTATTGTAAAAACTAGTGTAATGATTAGGACTAGTTTATGGTTAATGCTAGGGCTCGGTGTACTTCTGGATTAGTTTTATGGTTAGGGTGAAGTGTAGAGCTAGGGTTAGTGTTAGTGTCAGGGACAGTGTTTGGGTAGGGTAATGGTTAGGGTTAAAGCCAGAATTAGGACTAGGGTTAGGTCTAGAGGTAGGGTTAGATTTTGGGTTCGGTTAAGGGTTATTGTTAATGCTACATCTAGTTTGTCTTTTGGTCTAGAGCTATAATTATTTCTAGATTTAGGATTAGGTTTAGGTCTAGGTCTAGTATTAAGGTTAGTTTTAGGTATAAGGTTATCAGTATGGCTAGTGTTAGGTTTCGGTTTAGGGTTAAGTTTAGATTTAGACCTAAGATTAGTGTTAGGGTCTGAATAATGTTCAGGCATAGGGTTAGGGTTTGGGTTATGGTTAGATCTAGAATGAAGGCTAGGGTTAGGACTAGTTATAGACTTAGGTTTTTGGTTAGGCTAAGGATTAGTGCTAAGAATACGGTTAGCCTTAGGGTGAGGATTTGGCTTAGGGTAAGGGATATGTTTAGAACTAGGGTCAGGACCAGGTTTATGGTTAGGTTTAGGGTTAAAAATCATGTTAGGGCTTGGATTAGGGCTAGTTTTATATTAGGGTTATGGCTAGTGTTATGGTTATGGCTATTGTACAAACTAGGGTTATTATTAGGGTTAGTTTTAGGGTTAGGTTTAGGGCTAGGTCTAGTGTTAGGGTTAGGTTGAAGGTTAGGATGATATTTCAAGCTAGGTTTTAGTTTTTGGCTATGAGTCAGGGTCATGGTTATGTTTAGGGTTAGTGTTAGGTTTCAAATTATAGATAGGATTAGGGCTGGCGTAGGGTTAGGGTTTGGTCTAGTGTAAAGGGTTAGTGTTAGGAGTATGGCTCGGTAATGTTCTAGGGCTAGGGCAAGTGTTAGCGCTAATTTTAGGATTAGAATTAGGGTTAGAGCTAGTTTCAGGGTTATGCTGAGCCATCGGTTTAGGATTAGTTTTAGAGATAGGTTTTGATCTAGAGTTAGTACTAAGGCTAAGAATTATGCAAGGGTTATGACTAGGGTTAGAGCTTGGGTTAGGGTTATCCTAATGGATAGGGTTAGAAGTAGGAATAGGTCTTTTGTGAAAATTATAGTTA
>NW_026002991.1:0-2215 GCF_001458135.2 Marmota marmota marmota | reverse complement strand
GTTTCTGTCATCCCCCCTGCCCTTTTTGCTTTTTGCACATCAGGCAAGCAAGACATTGCACATTGTTTTTGTTTGTACTTCTTTTATTATTATTAGCAAAGTTGACAATTTTGGTTTCATTTCTTCTCTGGGCAGCTTGGCTGCACTGGGTGCAGGGCAGGCTGCACCCAGTAGGCATCTCTTTCCTTCGGTGAGTCCTTCAGTCTTTCCCCCACCTCCCTTGCATACATCCATTCTTCCATCTAAATCCAGAGCATCTTACCAGCTGATCTTAGCCTGGACTCCCAGGAAGATGCTTGAGAACCAAGAGGAAGCCATGTTTTCAGGGAGCCCATAGACTGGAAGGGTATGAGGCCTCAATCCCCAGACCAGACAGGGCAGTCCAGCATTGAGGTCCAGGCTTAGGGCTGGGGGGTTGGGGCAGTTGGGGGAGATGTTTTTGATAGGGGAAATCAGGCAAAGCATATGGAATGGCATTTTGTTTGGACCCTGAAGGGTGAAATCAGACCACAAGGAGCAGCTAACATCAGAAGAGCCCTCTTGGTACAGGTGCCGGCCTGTGTTCTTTACAGGCAGGGTCTCATTTAATATTGGCACTAATTGACACTTAGGTGGGGCCTCAGGCTTTCTTTTTCATGAGGAACAATGGATCTTGGAGAATCCTCAGCTGAGCATTCTTCTCATATGGATGGTCAGACTTGCCAAGAGAGATGCAAGTCAGGTGTCCAAGGTTATACAGTGACCTTGAGGCGGAACTCTGCCTAAGAGAGGGGCAAGATGTGCTGTGGGAGCTTGCTGCGGCCACTGACCCAGGCTAGGACCCACTTTGGAGACAGCCTGGAGACCCCTAAACTTCTGGAGTGTCGGGCAATTCTGAGCAGATGGGTCTGGGCTCCCAACCCTGCTCCCACACACACTTGCTCTGTTATTGCTGAGTCTTAGTTTATTTTCCTCCCTCCCAGGGGAAGTGTGAGGACAACTCCATGGAGCCGAGTGCGGTGGTGCAGGCCTATAATCTCAGTGATTCAGGAGGCTGAAGCAGGAGGATTGCAAGATCAAAGCCAGCCTCCACAACTTATTGAGGTCCTAAGCAACTCAACAAGACCCTGTGTCAGAATAAAAAAATAAAAGTGCTAGGGATATGGCTCAGTGGTTAAGCATCCCTGGGCTCAACCCATAGTTCAAAAAATAGAAAGAAATCTTAAGGGAGAGAGAGCTGTAAGTTGAGTAGCCATACAGAGGAGGGTTAGTTATTTCTTCTGGTGGGAGCCCACTGCAGACTCTCCCATTCCCTCTCATCTATATCTATACTCAAAATGCAGCGCTGGAGATAATGGGCAGGAAACAACAACAAACTTTTAATCTGTCACCTGCTGGGTGACACCTAGCCCTCTTGGTGATGCCAGATTGTGCATCCCTCCTCATGTCCATCCTCTCACCCCACCAGAGGACTGCTGCCCATCTCAGGAGCCTCCTTGGCCAGGCACAGCGAAGCTGGTTGTGTGGGAGGGAAGGCGTATGCCCCAGAATGGGTTGCCCATGTGTCTGTGTGTGCATGAGTCCATGTGCTTGTGGGTATGTGTACTTGTATGCGAGTGTATTTGTGCTGGTGTACTCATGTGTGCTCACACATGCATCTGTACATGTGTGCATGAGTCAATGTGAATGAATGTATATGAATGGCCTTGTGTGTCTGCAGCTGAGGGAAAGGACTTTCGTCATTACTTGCCTGGTTCAGAATCTCAGTACAGGGGCTGTTTTATTTTGGGTACAGTTTGTACCAAAAGTTTGAACTCTTAGGCTCATAGGTTTTCATCCGGGGAGAATGCACATGGGTGAATTTACTTTATATGCATTCATTAAAATATTTGGAGCATCTTCCGTGTGCGGAGCACTGTGCTAGACTCAGTACTATAAAAACAAAGAAGCAAATTCTTTCTTCTAAGAATCAGTTGACCATTTATAAAGCTGTGGTCGTGAGGGTGGTTAAAAAGTATTTTCTATGGCCAAATGCATTTGGCAAACACTGGAATAAACAATTAAAAAGTTTTTTAAACCTTTAGGTCTTCTCTGAGCCTTTAAAATGCTAATGTAGGACTCAGATATTTTTAGTAGTTTGTGATTTCCAAACTTATTAGATTACTCTTTGTGGAGTCCTCTTATCTTGGACACAGTTTGGGTTTCAAGGCTTTTAGAGTTGACATTATTTACTGGC
>NW_026002990.1:0-2215 GCF_001458135.2 Marmota marmota marmota | reverse complement strand
AGGCCTAACCCTCACACTAACCTAGCCTTAATCCAAGCCCAAATTTAACCCTATCCCTAACACTAACCCTAGGCCTAAGACTAACTCTAACTCTCACACTAGCTCAATACCTACTTCGATCTCTATCCCTTACCATCACCATATACCTAGCCCTAAATGTAGCCCAACCCTAGCCCAAAACTTAGCCATATCTCGAAACCTAGATATAAACCTAACTGTAAATTTAACCCTAACCCTAAGACTAAATCTAACCATAACTCTACTCTTATCCCTAATCCTTAATCTAAGCCTAAATCTCACACTTACATTAGTCCTAATCCTAAGACTAATCTTAAAACTAGCCCTAACCCTACCCCTAGCGCTAAAACAAAACCAAGTCATAGCCATAACCTTAACCCTAATCCTTAACCCAACCCTAACCCTACACCTAGTCCTAACCTTATCCCTAAATATAGTCTAACCCTAAGCCGAAAACAAACCCTGACCCTGACTCTGATCCTAACACTAACCCTGGCTCTAAACAGCATCATCAGTGTAAACCTAACCTTAACACTAGACCTACACCTAACTCTAACTCTATAACTAACTCTAATCATAAACCTACTTTATACATTAGTGGTAGCCTAAACCCTAGCTCTAAACTAACCCAAAACCTAGCTTATCCCGAGTCCTAAATCTCACATTAACCCTAAACTAAAACCTAACACTAACCCAAACACTAGCTTTAATCCTATACATAACCCTAGCCCTAAACTTAGGGCTAACCCTATCCATTACCCTAACGATAATGCTAACCTTTCTGATACCACTAGACCTAACCCTAATCCTATACATTTCACTAAACCAAACCTAAACCCTAAACCTAACACTGTCATTACCCTAACCCTAAATCTAACACTAATTCGAGCCATGCATCTAAACACTAACTTAACCCAAACCCTAATCATGACCCTGATTATAAAAATAACCCTAGATCTAAACCTGACCCTAACCAAAAACCTAAACCTTACACTGGACTAAGCCATAAACCTAGCACTAAATCTATCCCTAACTGTAACCCTAGACCTGACATTAGCCATAGCCCTAATATTATCCCTAACTCTAAACCAAATCCTAGTCCTCATCATAGCACGAAACATAGCCTTAATCATAACCCTAACCCTAAGCCTAGTTCTAACCCTATACTAACCTTCACCCTTGCCCTAAACCTAGCTATAACCATATCCTTAGCCTAAACTAAAACCTAACTCTAACCGTAACCCTAATGATAACCCTTGCATTATTCGTAGGCCTAGCACTAACCCTAGATCTAAAAGTAACTCTAAATCTAACCCTAACTTGATGCCTAATCCTAATCCTAAAACTAGCCCTAACTGTAGCCCTAACATAACCCTAGCCATAATTTAGCCCTATCCCTAAACCTAACATTAACCCTAGACCTAAGACTAACTCTAACTCTCCCAAAAGCCCTATCACTCGTTCTAACCCCTCCCTTACCATAACCCTAACCCTAGCCCTAACCCTAGAACAAGCCCTTGCCCTATCCTTATCCCTAGCACTAACCTTAGGCAAAACGTAACTCTAAATCCAGCCCTAAACCAAAGCTTAAGCCTACCCCTAACACTAGCCCAAACCACAACACTAATCCTAAAATGAGCCCTAACCTTTGCCCTAGCCCTATAACAAAACCGAGCCAAAGCTCTAACCTTAACCATTAACCTAAACCAAACCCTAACCTTACACATAGTCCTAAACCTAGCTCTAATCTGAGTTGGAAGCTGAACCCTAAAACTAACTTTGAACCTGACACTGACCCTAACACTTCTAGCTCTAAACATCACCCTAACCCTAAACCTAACCCTAACACTAAACCTAGCACTAAAACCCTAAAACTAGCCCTAATTGTAAATCTAATACATACATTAGCTGTAAACCTAACCCTAGGCCTAACATAACCCCAAACCTAGCCCTAATCCAAGACCTAACCCTAGGTTAAACCTAACCTAACCCTAACACTATCCATAATTGTAACCACAACTCTAGCCTTAAAATGATCTCTAACTCTATCCATTACCATAACCTGAACCCTAACTATATTGATAACCCTAGGCATAAACCTAACCCTGTCCTGAATCCTAACACTTCCATTATCCTAAACCTAACCTAAATCCTAAACCTAACACTATCATTACCCTAACCCTAATCCTAAAACTAA
>NW_026002989.1:0-2215 GCF_001458135.2 Marmota marmota marmota | reverse complement strand
TTTTTAAATTTTCTTTTGTTTCCCCCTATAGGGACACATGCAGTTTCAATTCTAAATGAAACATGGTTTTTGATAAATGGTTGAAACTTGACACACTGAATTAGTTCTCAGTGCGCTCTGCATCCTTTGTTCCCTCTTGAAGTAGCCCTAAGCAGAACCAAAGAAAAAAAAATTGTAACCCTAACCCGAACCCTAACTATATGCCAAAACCTATTCCTAAGACTAACACTAAAGTAACCCTAAACCTAACCCTAACCTAAACATAACCCTCACTCTAACCCTAAAACTAACCCTAACTATAGCCATAACTCTAACACTAACCCTAAATGTAACTTAAAACTTACACTAACCTTAACTTAACACTAAACCTAACTCTAAAACTAACCCAAACCCTAACCCTAACCCAAACCCAACCCTAAACATAGCCCTAATCCTAACCATAACCATAACATAATCCCTAACACTAACCTAACTTTAATCCTAACCCTAACAGATCAAAAACCCTAACTCTAACACTAACACTAAACCTAACCCTAACCCTAACATTAACACTAACCCTTCCCTAACCCTAAACCTAACCATAACACTAAAACTAACACTAACCCGAACACTAACCCTAAACCTATCCCTAAATCTATCTCTAAACATAACACTAAACTTAACCCGAAGCCTAATGCTATTGCTAACGCTAACCCTAACCCTAATCTAATCCTAACCCTAATCCTAACACTAACGCTAAACTTAACGCTAACCCTAACCCTAACATTAACCCTACCCCTACCCCTAACACTAACACTAACCCTAAATCTAACCCCAATACTAACTGTAACCGTAACCATAACCCTAACCCTAACACTCACTCTAAACCTATCCCTAACCCTAAAAGTATAATTAACCCTAACCCTAACACAAAATTAACCATAACTCTAACCCTAAAACTAACACCCTAACCCAAACTCTAACACAAACTTTAATTCTAACACTAAAACTAACCCTAACCCTAATCCTAAACCTTATCTTAACCCTAAAACTAACCCTAAAATTAATATTAACATAACCCTAGCAAAAACCATAACAATAACTTTAACCCGAATCTTAATAATAACACTAAGCCTAAACCTAACTCTAACACACACCCTAACACTAACTCTAAACCTAACACTAAACTTAGCTTAACCCTAATCCTAACACTAACTCTAACTGTATCCCTAACACTAAACCTAACCCTAACCCTAAAACTAACTATAAAACTATTCCTAACTGTAACCATAAAACTAACCCTAACCTTAAAAATAACACAAAACATAACATTAACCCTAAACCTAACTTTAACCCTAACCCTAACCCTAACACTAACTCCAACCCTAACACAAACCCTAAACCTAAACAAACACAAACCTTAAACCTAAACCTTAACCCTAAACCTAAAGCTAACACTAACAGCAACACTAAACCTGACACTAACCCTTACTCTAACATGAACACTAAACCTAACCCTAAAACTAATGCTAACTGTAACCGTAACCCTAACCCTAACATTAACCATAAACCTACTCCAAACCCTACTGCAACACTAACTTTAACACTAACCCTAAAGTAACACTAACCTAACCCTAACCCTCATCTAACCCTAACCTTAAACCAAGCACTAACCCTAATTCTAAAACTAACCTTATCCCTAACCCTAAACCTAACCCAAACACTAACACTAACATGAACAATAAATTAAATTAAAGCCTAACCCAAACCCTAACCCTAAACTAACCCTTAAACTAACACTAACCAATAGAAAAAAAACAAACCTTATTGCTAATCCTAACTGTAATCTTATTGCTAACACTAACCCTAACCTGAAACATAAAATGAACCCTAACACAAACCCTAACCATAATTTTAACCCTAACAATAACATTAACCCTAACCCAAAGCCTAACACTAACTATAACGCTAACCCTAATACTAATCCTAACCCTAATCCTTACCCTAACTCTAACTCTAATCATAACTGTAATAGTAACCCTAACCCTAACCATAACACAAACCTTAACCTTAAGACTAATACTAACAAAAACACTAAACTTAACAATAACCATAACACTAACTGTAACCTATTCTTAACCATAACCTAACCTAACCCTAAACCTAAACCTAACCCTGAAACTATCCTTAACTCTAAACCTAAACCTAACCCTAACACTAACTCTAACCATAAACA
>NW_026002988.1:0-2215 GCF_001458135.2 Marmota marmota marmota | reverse complement strand
AATGTAAGTACTATGGTGATGTTTAGGGTTAATTTTAGTGTTTTAGGGCTAGAGTTAGTGTTAGCATTAGGTTTAGGGTTAGAGTGATGTTTAGAAATAGTGTTGTTAGGGTCAGTGTCAGGTTTAGGGTTAGTTTAAGGGTTCGGCTTACAACTCATATTAGGGCTAGGGTTAGGGTTAGGTTTAAGGTTAGGGTTTGGTTTACATTAAGAGTTAGGGTTACAGCTATAGCTCAGTTTTGTTTTAGGGCTAGGGCTAGGGTTAAGGCCAGTTTTAGGATTAGTGTCATGGTTTTGGCTAGTGTTAGGTTTTGGCTTAGTCTTTGGGTTAGGGCTCAATTTAGAGTTAGGTTTTTTCTAAGGTTAGTGCTAGGGCAAAGTATAGGGCAAGGTTTACAACTAGGGTTAGGGTTAGGATTAGGTTTATGGTAAGGGAAATGTTAGAATGAGTGAAAGTTCTAATGTGAGAATTGGAGTTAGTCTTAGGACTAGGGTTAGGGATAGGGCTTAAATAGGGCTAAGATTAGGGCTAGGGTTAGTGTCCTGGTTAGGCCTAGAGTTTTGTTTAGGGTTATAATTAAAGATATGTTTATGGCTAGGATAAGGGCTATGGTTTGTGTTAGGGTTAGGGCTAGAATTATGGCTAGTGCTTATGTCAGGTCTAGGGTTAGAGTTAGGGATAGATTTAGGGAAAGATTTATGGCTAGGTCTACTGTAAGGTTTAGGTATAGGGTAATAGGTTTAGAGCTAGGGGAATTATCAGGGCCAGGGTCAGTGTTAAGGCTTGGTTTAGGTTTGAGTTTAGGGTTATGGCTCGAATTAGAGTTAGGGTTAGCATTAGAGTAAAGATAGGGAGAGGTTTAGGGTTCAGATTATGTTTAGGCTAATTGATAGTTTTGGGGATAGTGATAGGGTTAGGGTTAGTCCTAGGGTTAGCATTAGAATAAGTGTTATGTTTAGGGTAATGGATACAGTTAGATTTAAGTTTAGGGCTAGGGTTGTGGTTAGGATTAGGTCTTGGTTTAGTGTTAATGTGAGGGCTAGGATTAAGGCTATATTTACGGCTAAGATGAGGGTTTGTGTTAGGGCTAGGTCTAGGATTAAAGCTAGGGCTAGGGTCAGGTCTAGCATTCTGGTTAAGGGGAGTTGTAGGGTTTGGTTATGAATAGGTCTACTGTGTTAGGTTTAGGGTAAAGGTCAGGTTTAGCACTAGGTGTATTATTATGGTCAGGGTTCTCCAGGTTTAGGCTTTCTCTGTTCACAGGTTCGCTGTCAGGAACAGTTTGTATTTGAAGATTTCACTTCATTTTGACCAATATGGGAAAGTTAATGGGGTTGACAAACAAACAGCTTTGTGCTAGCTGCTTGAAAGTTCACACACCGCATCAGTTCCCTTTAGTGACTCCAGTATGTTCCTTGTGAAAGTAGGCCTAAGTTTAAGTATGCAAAAACAACTATATTCAAGGGCTTTTTAGGAGAAAACAGGGAAATATGCATGTACTGAAATACCTCCCATAATTATTTGGTCAGATTTGTTTGATGCTGTGTAGGATTCATTACTTAGCTTGCCCCAAAAGGCTCACAAGTGTGGGACATCTAGGATCAATGATTCTTTAATCAGATTAGGGTTAGGGTTAGGTTTAGGGCTAGGGCTTGGGCTAGGGTTAGAGGTAATGTTAGGGTGAGAATTAGTTTTGTTCAAATTTCTTTGATACTGGGAATGAGTCATATTTTATCTAGCCTTAGTATGCTCCCAAGGTATGTTCTCAATTCAATGGTTTACTATCATTAACACTTTGTATTTCAAGGTTTCATTTTATTTTTACACCTATGAGTAAGTGGAAATCAAACAGGCATCCCTTTCCCTAAACCTAACCCTAAACCTAACCATAAACATAGCCCTCATCCTAGGCCTAAGCCTAACACTAACCCTAGACCTATTCCTAGCCCTAATTTAGCCCTAACCCTAAACCTAACTTTAGCCATAAGACTATCTCTAACTCTTGCCATAGCCCTATTCCTAGTTCTAACCCTATCCTTTACCATAACCCAAACACTAGCCCTAATCTTAGCTCTACCAGTTGTCATAGCCCTAACCCTAGAATTAACCATAACTGTAAATCTACTCCTAAGCCTATACTCACCCTATCAGTAGAAATAACACTAATGCTAATCATGAAACTACCCTTAACTTTAGCCTTAATCCTAAAACAAAA
>NW_026002987.1:0-2215 GCF_001458135.2 Marmota marmota marmota | reverse complement strand
AGCCTAACCCTAACCCTAACACTAACACTAACCCAGACATGAACCCTAAACCTAATGCTTTCCGGAACCCTAATCCTAAACCTAAATGTAACCATAACACTAACCCTAACCCTAACAAGAACCAAAACCCCAACCCTAACAAAAAAACTAACCCTAACTCAAACCTTTACTTAACCCTAAACTACACCTAAACTTAACCCTAAACCTAAATCTAAACTTAACACTAAAATTAAACCTAACCCCAACCCTAACCCTGTTATTAAACCTAACCCTAACACTAAACCTAACACTAACCCTAACCCTAATTCTAACACAAACATTAATTCTAAACCTAAACTTAACCATAACACTAACCATAACACTAAAACTAACACTAAACCTAACAGTAAACCTAAGCCTAACCCTAACCCTAACCCTAACCATAACTCTGATCCTCACCTTACCCATAATTCTAAACCAAACACTAACACCCTAAACCTAACACTAACCCTAACCCTAAGTATAACCCTAACCCAAACACTAATGTTAAACCTAACTTTAAAACTAACACTAACCATAACCTAATTCTAACCGTAAACATAAACCTAACAAACCTAACCATAACTATAATCCTACCCTAACCCTAACCCTAACTTAAACCTAATCCTAACACTAACCTGAACCCTAACACTAACCATAAACATAACCTTAACCATAAACCTAAACATAAACCTAATACAAAACCTAACCCTCACTCTATCACTAACCCTAAGCCTAACTCTAACTCTAACTCTAACCCTAAACAAAGCACAAATCCTAACCCAAATCATAACCATAACCTTAACCTAACCCTAATGCTAAACATTACCTAACCCTAACCCTAATCCTAAACCTAACACTAACCCTAACACTAACCATAACCATAAACCTAACACAAACCAAAAACCTAAACATACCACTAAGCCTAACTCTCAGTGAAAGACTGTCCCTAAACCTAACACTAACCCTAAAACTAACCCTATTCCTAATCCTAACATAAATCCTAATGCTAACCATAACTTTAACCCTAAAACTAACCATAATTCTAATTTATCCTTAACCCTAACACTAACCCTAATCCTACTACTAACATTAACCATAACAATATCACTAAACCTATCATTATCCCTAACCCTAAAACTATACCTAACACTAATCTGAACCCTAACCCTGACACTAACATGAACTCTAATCCTAAACCTAACACTAACCATAACTCTAACCCTAAACCTAATCTAACCCTAACCCTATATCAAACCCTAAACCTAACCCAAACACTAATACTAAACCTAACCCCATTCCTAACAGTAACACTAACACTAACCCTAACCCTAACACAAACCCTAACCTAAACTCTAACCCTGACCCTAACATAACCCGAACACTAACCCTTACCTAACCCTAACACTAAACCTAACACCAACCCTAACACTAAACCTAACAATATCCCAAAACCCTACCCTAACCCTAACCCTAACGCTAACACAAAACCTCACCCTAACACTAACACTAAAGCTAATCCTAACCCTAACCCTAACATTAACCCTAACCCTAACGCTAACACTATCCCGAACACTAACTCTAACACAAATCCTAAAACTAACACTAATCCTAAACATAACCCTAATGATTACACTACACCTAATCAGAATCCTAACACAAATCCTATCCCTAACCCTAACACTAAACCCTAAATCTAACCATAACCCTAAAAGTAACACTAACCCTAAACCTAACACCAAACTCAAACTAACCTTAACACTAACACTTACACTAACTTTAACCCTAACCTGTACCTAACCCTAAACCTAACCATAAGAGTAACCCTAACCCTAACCCTAACACTAACACTAAAGGCCACCATAACCCTCACATTAACCCTAACCCTAACACTAACCCTAAACATAAACCTAACTTAAACCCTAACACTAATCCTAACCCTAACTAAAACTGTAACCCTAAAACTAAACATAACACTACCTGTAACACTAAACTTACACTAAACCTAACTCCATGCCTAATGCTAACCCTAACTCTAACGCTAACCCTAAACTTAACAAAAAACATATTCATAACACTAACCCTAACATGAAACATAACCCTAATCCTAAGACTAAACTTAAACTTAACCCCATTCGTAACCCTAAACCTAACACTATCCCAACCCCTAAAACTAACCCTATCCCTTACCCTAATT
>NW_026002986.1:0-8285 GCF_001458135.2 Marmota marmota marmota | reverse complement strand
CTGGCATGCGTGCGGCCCGGGTTCGATCCTCAGCACCACATACAAACAAAGATGTTGTGTCCGCCGAAAACTAAAAAAATAAATATTAAAATCAGTATTCTGGATTTGCTTTCTTTTTTAAAAAAACTGCCTTTTGTATAAAAATGACAAGAAAAGAAAGTTTGGAGAATTTTACTAATTATATAAACTCAGAGGAACAAATCTTTCAAGCAGACATGATCAATTAGATGGTCACCATGCAGTTGAAATCATTTGGAACTGGACCATGAGGTGCCAGATTGCATTGTGAAGGATTTGAAAGCAAAGATGTCTACATGTGTCTGAATTCCTAGTTCCTGGTGAAAGATTGTCATTCAATAAGTAGCTGCTGAATCAATGATGCATGAGTAAATGAATGAGTGAATGAATGAATGCCCTACTTCCTGTCTGCTTTGAGATTGGAAGTGACATGCCTGTCAGTAGAATAAAACAATCAGCTTCATCTACTGCTAGACTAAAATTAAATGTAGGACATGAAAGGGCCTGCTTCAATTATTTGCCCAATGACATTTTATGGACCATGATTAATTTTAAATACAAAGAAATTTTATTTTTATGTTTCGCCCATCATCCACTCCTACCTATTCTGGTTATTTACAGACTGTTGTTACTTCGGAGGTGTGACATGGCTTTTGGTCAATGATGATTCAGATAAGCACCCTTCCAGAAAAATGTGCTGCACCTAGGTGATCTATCATATCTGAATACATTGTCCTATTTTGACGCCTAGTGTTTTCTAGAATGTGAAGCTCATTAAATCACAGGTATTATGCCCACTGGCCAGTAGGAGTTTATTTATTGCTCAAGTAAAATTAATTTATTAAATTCTCACCTTTATGTGGAAACCCCAGAATTATTAAAAAAAAAAAAATATATATATATATATATATATATATATATATATATATCATAGAGACATAGATATAGATGATATATCTTCTATCACAGGAAGCTCACTTCTCTAAGGTTTCCTTCTCCCATGTAGATATACCCAAATCAATTTTTCATCTAAAGTAAAAGTCTTTGCAACTTTATGCCCCATTTATCTTCTGCCTTCTGTCCCTTTCCACCCTACTTCAAAGAGTAGTTTAATTCACTCTTTGTCCTCATCACTTCAAAACATTTCAATTCAGTCTAACCTTAAACTCAGTTACGATTTATCAAGAGATCACCAGTAATTGTTTTGCCACTTAATCCAAATAAGACTTTTCAAGTTTTTTTCTTACTTAACCTCATAACATACTTAAAATCTCGTTTGTTTTTCTCTGCATTTTGAAGGACCATCTTCCCTAGGCTTCTATAATAATAGAATTTATTTCATCCACAGTTACTTTTTAACAGATCTAGATTTTTTTAAAAAAGTTTTCTAGTGATCAAGGGAACATATCCCCATTTGTGACTACCAGTAACGGATTTAGCCATGGATATTCTAGCTTATAAGGTACAAGGAGAACTCTGTTACAGGGTTGTATTGAATGAATTGTATTAAAGAAGTGATATCTAAAATTCTGATAGTCATCTTATTAGTAAAAAGGCAGGGGAGGGAGGAAGGGAGGGAGGGAGGGAGAGAGAGAGAGAGAGAGAGAGAGAGAGAATGTCAGTCTATCTCCAGTGATTAACAACATGTACTTTGGAATCCCAGTTCTCCAAGGTTTTCCACCCATAGCTGGTTGAACCCATGGATGTAAAACTCACAATTAAAGAAGACAATTGTGTTGTCTATTCCTCGACTTATTATTATTATTACTTGGTTCATAATTATGCCATTGTTAGTTCCCCTCCTCAGTATCTCAAGTTTCATAGCTCCAATTACAAAATAATGGTGACTCCTAAATGTACAGTTCAAAATGTAAATATATAACGAAGACCTCACTTCTGAGTTCCAAACCCATACATCAAATGATTATTGTATTTCTATAGATGTTTCAGAGGCAACTCAAATTAAATGTTTTCAAAACTATGCTCATTATCTCTCCTTTTATCAACTCCAAAGCTGATCATTCATTTTTACTCCCTTTTTAAGTGAATGTATCCTGGTGTCCTCAGTTACAAGTTTAAGTATTAATGGTAACTCCTTCTCTCCTTCACCTATCTATATCTGCATCAATCATTTGGTCTTTTCAAAAAATTCCAGGAGCAACACAGAGACCACTGTAGCTGGAGCAGAATGAACAGCCACCAAGGATGTTGGAAAGAAAGAATTCCATTTCAGATATATTGTGAAAGAAGAGTCCATATGATTCATTAATAAATTCATGTGAAATGAAGGAGGAAGAGAAGGTTCAAAGATTAGGTCAGGATTTTGGTCCTGAGTAAACTGAAGCATGGAGTCACCATTTACTTAAGATTGGGAAAGGCTCTATAAAGAATAGGTCTCATCCATTTCTGGTGGGACAGCAAATTGGGGCAACCATGCTGGAAAGCGGTATGAAGATTTCTTAGAAGACTTGGAGTGGAACCACCATTTGATCTAGTTATCCCACTCCTCAGTTTATACCCAAGGGACTTAGAATCAGCATATTACAGGGACATAGCCACATCAATGTTTATAGCAGCTCAATTCATAATAGCCAAGCTATGAAACCAACCTTCACAGATGATGGATAAATGTGGTATATATCACAGTGGGATATTACTCAGCCATAAAGAAGAATGAAATTATGGCATTTGCCAGTCAATGTATGGAACTGGAGAATACCATGCTAAGTGAAATAAGCCAAACCCCCAAACACCAAAGGCCGAATGTCCTCGTCTATATGTGGATGCTAACCCACAGCAGGGAGGGTGGAGAGGGGAGAAGTAAAAATTCATTGGATTAGACAAAGGGAAATGAAGGGAAACCAGTGGGGAGAAGAATAGGAAGGGCAGTAGAATTAATCAGACATAACTTTCATATCCTTGTATTTGAATACATGACCAGGGTCACTTAAAAGTATTATTTTGGATTAAATGGCATCACATATAACCAAAAGAATAGGCTATGAATTAGAATAAGTTATATGTCCTGTATGTATAATATGCCAAAATACATTCTACTGTCATGTATATCTAAAAATAACAATAAAAGAGAAAGGGTTGGAAATAATAATAATAATAATAATAATAATAATATTAATAATAAAAAAACAGATCTTAGAGGGAAGTGTTAGAAGTTTATTTCTGAGTATGGTAAATGTTTGCAATGTCTATTAGTCCAGAGCTTGCATAAGCTGTTTAGTAGCCTATTCTGGATTCAGGGGAGAAGATTGGGCTAAAAATATAAATTTGGAAATCAATAGAACATGGATAAAATAAAAGACCATGAAATTGGATGTACCACTAAGGGATTCAGAGAAGGAAAAGAGAAATAGTTTAAGGGCTGAGCCCAGAGATATTTCAGTACTCCTCAGAGTATCTGAGGAACAAAGGAGACTGAGCAAAGGAAATGAGTGCCATGCATGTTGCTGAAAGCTCGTCCTTGTCCCCAATGCTAATCCAATAATGAGGACGCGGTTTTTGAGAAAAAGGGAAAAGAAGATTTATTCCTTTGCTAGCAAAGGAGAAACAGGGGACTCCTGTCCCAGAGACTGTGATTCTGCCCATCAACAGGAACAGGGGCCTTTTAAAGTTGATTGATTCAAGGGCCTACATTCCACATCTTCTCTGTTGAAGTTTTAATTCTTGTTAATTTGGGAAATTCTGATTTCTGAGATCTTCTGGTGCCATCCCTGAAGCCTGGAATACTTCTTTTCTTCCTGTGGAGGGTGTGTACTCAAGGACAGATAAATCTACCTTAGATGGGGAAGAAAGGTTTCCCCTGAGATCAGGGAGGGGGAGAGATTAGGGAAGAGCAGGGAGAGAGGAAGAGAAAGAAACGAGTCTATTTTAAAAATCAGTCATAGTGGCAGAGCAGCAAGGGTTGTATTCAAAGCATAAAGTGGACCACTGTTACCTACATAATAGGAAAGCCAGGAGAGGGTGCTTCTAAAGACCAGATAGCTTTGCAAAGATGTGGAAGAAAGCAACTATGTCAAGACTGTTGAATGAGGATTGGGAATCCACCATTGGATTTAGCACCATGAGAGGCAATAGTGATCTATGCTGGTTAAATTCTATTCCCTTAAAGGTCTTTGACTTGGCCTCTTGTGCAGTTTTTTGAGACTGCACAAAGCTGGATTAAGAATCTCTCAACAAGCACCATAACACATCTGTCTATTTACACTCAACCTAATGCTTGATGTTGCCTTTTACTTATCCTTCTCCTCTAAATTATAAATACCTCCAGGGCAAAGACTTGAGCTTGATTGCTAGTGTATCTTGCACAATATCTGGCAAAGAGAGTTGGGACAACTCTTTACCAAATGAAATTTAATTGAATCGCCTATCAATTGTGCCAGACGTACACCCGGCCAGGTTTAACAGCAACAACAAAAAAAGGGTGGGTAGCAGTGAGTAGCAAGTATCAGTGACGCATCCTTCGATGACAAAGACTAATATTTTTGCCTCATTTGGTTTATTTCCGATTCAGAACAGCTTGTTAGGACAATCCAAAATGAAAGTAGCTCCTAATGGAATATCTAGGTGTGTCCATTGCCTGGGGACAAAAGAACAGCCCAAAGCCAGCTAAGCAAATCAGGTAACAATTGCTATTAGTCAGTAAAGCCCACCCCAGGAAAACCTTATCAGTGGAGGGCTCCTGACTGGGGTCTTCCTGGAAGAACTGGCAGTAAAAGACTATGAAATGTAAATAGTTTAATTCTACAGATCGACTAATTGAAATGGACGTGGAGGACACAAGAATAACATCCACAAACCCTAAAACACACAAAGCAAAACACCCACAACAGCCTTCCAAGCCAGGCAGGGTGGTACATTCCTATAACCCCAATGGCTTGGGAAGTTGAGGCAACCTCGGCAATTTATCAAGGCCCTAAGCAACTTAGGGAGGCCCTTTCTCTAAATAAAACACACAAAGGGCTGGGACTGTTGCTCAGTGGTTAAGCACTCCTGGATTCAAACCTTGTTACCCCCAAACAAACAAAAAAACAACCGTCCAAACTATGACCCTATCAGAGTTGAAACCAGTCAACATAAAATAGCCCCTCCCTACACGCAACCCTGTTTTATTTTCCATAGGGTGTTCTTTAGATTTACCTCTGTCAAAATCATCTCATTCATTGATTTGTTTACTTGTTTACTGTTTGTCTCTCTGGCTCTCTGGCTGTTTTTTTATAAAAGCAGATGACTTCTGTAACTTGTCCCGTTCACATCTCTAATGCATGATAGATACAGCTTTTAGTAAACATGAGTTGAATGAGCAAGGACATAAGTGAATGAATCTCAAATGGTATACAAAATAAAATACTAATATATGTTATTCCTTCTTTCATAATGCTACTAGTGTGGCTGGGCGTGGTGGCACATGCCTGTAATTCTAGGAACTTGGGAGGCTGAGGCGGGAAGACTGCAAATTTAAGGCCGGCCTCAGCTCAGTGATAGAGCGCCTCTGGGTTCAATCTTGAGTCCCCTCCCCCAACTCCCTTCCCACACACACTTGGCATCTAAACTACCAGAGTAATAAATTTTTATGGCCACTTACATAGTAACCTCAGGGATTGTATTTTACATCAGCTGGATTTGACTGTTCTCAGCACTGGTCTGTCTCCACTCACAAATATGTCTCTGATTCCACTTTAAACACACTCTCTAATAGAAGCAGCTTCAGAACACTGAGGTTGACATGAAAGCACTGTGCAATTCCACAAATATCTACCCCACCTGCACCCTTTCTTTTTCATCTCTCCCTTCCTTCCATTCTTACCTCCACTCTTAAATCAAGCTGTCTCTCTTCAGTAGTAGGGAACAAATAAAGAAACGTCCTATCAGTTTAGAGCATAATTAACTTCATAATTGGAGACAGAGATTGGAAACTTGGTTTCTGTTGCCTATGCTTGCTACTGGAAAGTTGTGCAAGCATTTCTGGATAAATTTTTCAAAAACACACTGAATCTTCCCCTTTCCTCATTGAGTATGAACTGCACTTGGTGACTCGCTTCCAAAGAAAAGAGTATGGGATGGGGTGGAAAGTCACTTTAGAATAAAGAAAATTGGCAAACAGTATCTTCACCAAGTCGTGGATGTAAACTTCCCATGTGACGTAATTCGGATGGTCTATGATGAGAATGGCACTTCAGTTCTGTAACACTCTTCGCCAAACCAAAGTCTAGCCATGAAAAAAAAGCATCAGATAAACCAGATGAAGAACATTCATTCTATAAAGTACCTGACCAGTCCTCTTCAAATCTGTCAAGGTCATCCAAAAAGAGGAAAGAGAAACTGTCACAGACCAAAGATGACAACTAAGGAGACGCAATGACCACATGTAACACAGTGCCCTAGGTAGGATCTTAAAACCAGAGGAATTTTAAGGAAAATCAGTGAAATCTTGGAAAAGCCTGGATTTTAGTTAATAGGAATACATCAGTGTTGGTTTGTTGTGACAAACGTACTGCGGTTCTTTAGGAGGTTAACTATAGGGAAGCTGGTGTGGAAACTCCATACTCTTGGCAACTTTTTTATGTCTAAAACTCCTCTGATTTTGCTAAAAAGAATCAACTACTAAATTCTAGCTTGATATCTCCTACAGCTTCCCAGAAATATTTGTCAAAATGTAACTTTTAACATTTCTTGTTTGATTTTTTTTTTGGTGGGGGGGCACCAGGGATTGAGCTCAGGGGCACTCGATCACTGAGCCACATCCCCAGCCCTGCTTTGTATTTTTATTTAGAGACAGAGTCTTACCTAGTTGCTTTAGCACCTCACTTTTGCTGAGGCTGGCTTTGAACTCACGATCCTCCTGCCTCAGCCTCCTGAACCGCTGGGATTACAGGCAAGTGCCACCACACCTGGCTAAATTTCTTGGATTTTTTGGTGTATTTTATTTATTTATTTATTTGGTACTGGGGATTGAACCCAGGGGCAGTTAACCACGAGCCAATCCCCAGCCCTTTTAAAAAATATTTTGAGACAGGGTCTCACTAAGTTGCTTAGGGCCTCACTAATTTGCTAAGACTGGCTTTGAATTTGTGATCCTCCTGCCTCAGTCTCTTGAATCACTGGGATTGTAGGTGTGTGTCACAGAGCCTGGCAATACTTTGTTTTTATGGTAATCAAAATTTAAAAGTCTGCGGCTGAGGTTGTAGCTCAGTGGTGGAGCGCTGGCCTAGCATGCAGGAGGCATGATCCTCAGTATCACATGAAAATAAATAAATAAAGGTATTGTGTCTATCTACAACTAAAAATAATTTTTTAAAAAATTAAAAATCTATCCAGACATCGTGGTGCACACCTGTAATCCCAGCAACTCAGAAGGCTGAGACAGGAGGATCACAAGTTCAAAGCCAGCCTCAGCAAATTATTGAGGCCCTAAGCAACTTAATGGACCATGTCTCAAAATAAAAAAAAAAAAGAAGAAGGGCTGGGGATATGGCCCAGTAATTAAATGCTCCTGGGTTCAATCCCCAGTACTAAAAAAAAATAAAATTAAAAGCCTATGGCAATGTTTTGGTGACATAATAATTAGTATAAGAACCTGGGACACATATTTCAACAAATAAACTTCAAAATTCTACAAAGATTGTCATTTTTGACATCCCAGGGTTTTGTATAGTTTTTTTTTTTGTTTGCTGTTGCTTCCCTAGGGACTATTATGATATAAATAGAATACCGAGTTAACATGTTATTTTAATATCACTTTCATACTTTGATATGTTAATATTTTAAATACAATGTTAAACCAATGGCTACTTTTATTGATGTAAAGAGAAGGGGGAAATAATTAGCTGTTCTTTTCTTTTCTTTTTTCTTTTTTTTTTTTATTTTGAGACATGGTCCATTAAGTTGCTTAGGGCCTCAATAATTTGCTGAGGCTGGCTTTGAACTTGTGATCCTCCTGTCTCAGCCTTCTGAGTTGCTGGGATTACAGGTGTGCACCACGATGTCTGGATAGATTTTTAATTTTTTAAAAAATTATTTTTAGTTGTAGATAGACACAATACCTTTATTTATTTATTTTCATGTGATACTGAGGATCATGCCTCCTGCATGCTAGGCCAGCGCTCCACCACTGAGCTACAACCTCAGCCGCAGACTTTTAAATTTTGATTACCATAAAAACAAAGTATTGCCAGGCTCTGTGACACACACCTACAATCCCAGTGATTCAAGAGACTGAGGCAGGAGGATCACAAATTCAAAGCCAGTCTTAG
>NW_026002985.1:0-2215 GCF_001458135.2 Marmota marmota marmota | reverse complement strand
TATATATATATATATATATATATATATATATGGAGTACAACTTCCCATTTTTCTGGTTGTACATTTTGTAGAATTACATTCATTGTGTATTCATATATAAACATATATGAGCATAGGAAAGTAATGTCTGATTGATTCTACTAACTTTCCAAATCTCAATCCTCCTTTCTTTCTTTCATTTCCTTTTGTCTAATCCAAAGTACTTCTATTCCCCACCCCCCATTGTGTGTTAGCATCTGCATATTAGAGAGAACTTTTGGCCTTTGGTTTTTGGGAATTGGCTTGCTCACTTAGTATGATAGTATTAGTTCCATCCATTTACTGGAACATGCCATAATTTCATTTCTCTTTATGGCTGAGTAATATTCCATTGTGTATATTCAACAATTTTCTTTATCCATTCATATGATGAAGTGCATCTAGGTTGGTTTTATAGTTTAGCTATTGTAAATTGAGCTGCTATAAGCATTCATCACATCAATAGATTTATAGACAACAATATCATGATTATCTCAATAGATTCAGAAAAAGCATTTAAGAAAATATAGCACCTATTCATGTTAAAAACAGTAGAAAAACTAGGGATACTAGCAACAGACCTCAACATTGTAAAAGTTGTTAATGCTAGACCCCAAGGACATCATCATTCTAAATGGAGAAAAATTGAAAGCATTGCCTCTAAAAGCTGGAACAAGACAAGAATGCCCTCTTTCACCACTTCTATTCAACCTCATCCTTGAAACTAGTCAGAGCAATTAGACACACAAAAAAAATTAAAGGGATATGAATGTGAAAAGAAGAAATCAAACTATCACTATTTGCCAATGACATGATTCTATATTTAGAAGACCAAAAAAATTCCACCAGAATTTAGAAAAGTAGCAGTGTATAAAATTAACATTCATAAATCAAATGCTTTCCTATACATCAGTGACCAATCAACTGAAAGGGAAATTAAGCAAAGACCTTAGAAGAAGAAAAGATATCCCATGCTCTTGGATAAGCAGAATTAATATTGTCTAAATGGCCACACTACCAAAAGAACTATACAGATTTAATGCAATTCCTATCAAAATTCCAATAATGTTCTTCACAGAAATAGAAAAAGCACTCATGAAATTCATTTGGAAAATTAAAAGACCCAGAATAGCCAAAGCAGTCCTTAGCGAGAAAAGTGAATAGGAAGCATCAGAATACCAGACATTAAATCATACTACAGAGCTATAGTAACAAAAGTGCCATAGTATTGGCACCAAATCAGAAATGTAGATAGGTGGTGCAGAGTAGAAGACACAGAGACAAACCCATATAAGTAATTATATTGTACTAGACAAAGATCACATTCTTAATAATCACATGAAAATTGGCCTTTTAAAATTTAGCTGTACATAATTGTGGGGTTCATTTTGATATAACCACACATTCATAGATTATAATTTGTTCCATTTAAGTGCACAATATCTCTTCACTCTTTTTCCTTCTCCCTCCCCATTTCCACTTCTTATTCCAATAGCCTCCCCCCAACACAAATTTATTGTTTTTTTATAATTTAATACTTATAGGTGTAAATAAAGGTGGAATTCAATATGGTACATTCACACATGCAAACATTCACACATGCAAACAAATAATTTGGTCAACTTAATTACACAGTTCCTCCCATTTTCCACCCCTTCCCTTATCTACACCACTGAATTTCCCTTCCATTTTCTTGTGTCTTCCTTGCCCACATCCCCTCCTTATGTTCTCAGCCTTACACATATGAGAGAAAATATTCAACCCTTGATTTTATGAGTTTAGCTTATTTCTCTCTTTTTTTTAATTTTTTATTGTTGGTTATTCAAAACATTACATAGTTCTTGATATATCATATTTCACACTTTGATTCAAGTGGGTTATGAACTCCCATTTTTACCCCATAAACAGATTGCAGAATCACATCAGTTACACATCCATTGATTTACATATTGCCATACTAGTGTCTGTTGTGTTCTGCTGCCTTTCCTATCCTCTACTATCCCCCCTCCCCTCCCCTCCCCTCCCCTCTTCTCTCTCTGCCCCCTCTACTGTCATTCATTTGTCCCCCTTGTATTATTTTTCCCTTTCCTCTCACTTCCTCTTGTATGTACTTTTGTATAACCCTGAGGGTCTCCTTCCATTTCCATGCAATTTCCCTTCTCTCTCCCTTTCCCTCACAACCTCTTCATCCCTGTTT
>NW_026002984.1:0-2215 GCF_001458135.2 Marmota marmota marmota | reverse complement strand
AAAAAAAAAAAAAAAAAATAAAAACTATTTGACAAATGAGTAGATTTTTTTTTTTTTTCCAGGTAAGAAGGGAGAACAGGATCTTTGTTGGTTTTCTGGATGTTGAGGCTGGTGTGTGACTCATTGGCTGGTAAAGTCTTTGGAAACCCGGCCTTTGGGGTACACAACTTGATATTATCCTATCTGGACATGTAATAGGCAGATATCAAACCAGTGGCCTTCAGCATTTTTTTTAAATATTTCTTTTTTAGTTGTAGTTGGACACAATACATTTGTTTATTTTTATGTGGTGCTGGGGATTGAACCCAGGGCCTTTCCTATGCAAGGCGCGTACTCTACCACTGAGGCACAACCCTAGCAAAACATTTTTTTGTTTTTTAAAGCTAGGAAATTATTTCATTAAATAAAATCTTTTCCAGAAACCCAATGCGTTAAAACAAAAGAAAACTAGAGAAAGGAGCCACAGGGATGAGTGTCTCAGGTATCTTCACAAAAATATTCTGGAGCTCCCTAGATCCCTGATTTTAAAAAAGGTAAATAGGTCCTTAATCAAAAAATGTATAAGAACTGCTGGTCTGCAGGTGTTGTAAGTTATATAACTAGTTATCTAATAATGTTGAATAGGTAGATTATTTTCATTGTGATGCAATAATTTTGTTAGTCCTATGAGGCTATTTGGTATTGATAAAATTCTTCTTCGAAAGCAGTTTAAACAAACTACTGAATTTTTCCTAGGGTAATTAAGGATATTTTAGGAGTACTAGGGAGATTACTTTCATCAGTGGTGTTTTAAACATTGGTCTCAGTCTTAGGAGACCCCCAAGTTCTTCAGTGGCCACAATGGTGCTGGATTTTGGGAACATAGCAGATGGTCCTTGCCGAGAAAATAAGTCTACAAAGACTGGAATGATCCCTATCTTTCAAATGCATAGACATTAATGTCTAGTCACGAGGCCGAAGAATAATGAGAAAGGCCATGATATCACCAGAGATACAATAACAAGTGCTATTAACTGGATAAAAACAGATAGAAATGTATGTTTGAATTCTGAGGAATTCAAAATAACTCCTCTATGGAAGCCCAATGAACTCAGAAGCTGTCAGAGATAGAATTCAAAGAAGTGAGTATAGTAATCAGTGACCAGAAATGGGAACTGTAACAGAGAGGTTGAAATAGTACAGACAAAATCCAACAGAAATCCTGGAGCTGAAAAATACAGTGACTGAAAGGACCAGTTCCATAGAGAGCACCATTGGGAGAGCTGGTAAAGCTGAAGAAAGGATCTAGGAACTTGAAGAGACTTATGTGAAAATATACATGGGAGGAGAGAGAAAGAGAAAAGTTATGAAGAATGCTTTTGGGATTTATGGGGTAGCACCCAAAGAGCAAGTGTTGAAGTCATTGGCATTCAAGAGGGAGAAGAAGAATACACAAGAGTATGGGCTGGGATTGTGGCTCAGTGATAGAGTGCTTGCATGGCTTGTGTGAGGCACTGGGTTCAATTCTGAGCACCACATATAAATAAATAAATTATAAAATAAAGGTCCATTGACAACTAAAAAAATATTAAAAAAATAAAAAATTTAGAAAGCTTATTTAAATAAATGATAGCATAAAACTTTCCAAACCTGGAAAAAGATATAAATATCAAGGTATAAGAAGAAAAAATCTCCATTCATATCGAATCCTAATAAAGCTACCCCTACACATTATAATTAATCCATCAAATATCAAAGGCAAAGACAGGATCTTGAAATCTTAAAAGAAAAGAAGCAAATAATATATCATGTAGTTATAATATGACCAGGAGCAGATTTCTCAGCAGAAACTTCACAGTCCATGAGCGAGTGGAATGATAGATTAAAAGTGCCAAAGTTTAAAAAAAGACCTGAACTGTACTTGAGACCAAGTTGAACTAACAGATGTGAATAGAACATTCCCTCTAGTAGCTGCAGAATATACATTTTTCTCAGTTGCATATGGGACATTATCTGGCATAGATAATATGGGAAGTTTCTAAACAAGTCTTAATAATATAAGAATACTGAAATTATCTCAGGCATCTTTTCTAACCATCACAATATAAAAGTAGACATTAGTAATGAGAATTTTGGAAATTATGGGGTGGGGCTGTAGCTCAGAGGCAGAGCGCTTGCCTAGCATGCATGAGGCACTGAGTTTGATCCTCAGCATCACATAACAAATAAATAAAAT
>NW_026002983.1:0-2215 GCF_001458135.2 Marmota marmota marmota | reverse complement strand
GGGGAAAAACCAATTAAACACAGGGAGGAGGTAAAAACTGGAAGGTGGTTCATTATACAGCGGTTTGAAAATGTTATGCATACAAAAAAGGTAACAACAAATAGTTAGGCAATGTGCACTTTCCACTTAAGATAGAGTGGACATATTTTCTTGTTAGTATATTATAGATTAGTTCAATTTTTTCCCTGGTACATAGTCTTTCATTGTATGGGTTCACCATACTCTACTATAGACATTTAGGTTGTAAATTTTTTTGCTTATAAAATGGTGCAGCAAACACTCTTGTGTATGAATATTTGTGTACATATGTGAAAACTTCTCCATGACCCATATTTAGAATGAAGCTGTTCAAAAGGTATGCACTGGGAGTGTAGCTCAGTGGTAAGGTACCTGCCTTACACATAAGGCTCTGGGTTGGATCCCCAGCACTACAAAAAAAAATTAGAATTTCACCAATAGCTTTCAAGAGTTTCCCTTTTCCTATGTCTTCACCATAACCCAAAATTATCAAACTTTAAAATGCTTACCAATATGATAGGTGAAAAAAAAGTACCTCATTATTTTTTGGTATACAATGTACACGTGAACTTTGGAAATCAGTGGTTAGTTCTCATCCACATCCACTGCCTACACTTTTGAAAGGGGTAATAGGGACATAATTTGCATAGAGATTGTTTGTGTCATCTTTATCTTCATAATGTTTTCAGGACAACCCCACACAGGTTCTGCATGGGGCATTCCTTATTCCTTCAATTCAGAAAACTTAATTGATCCTGGTATCAATGCACACATCTGGAGTCCCCATCTCCTTCATGGCAAATTTCTGGATTTCTCTGAGTAACTGAAGGGCACACTTCTTAAAGTCCACTTCATGGATGTGCTTATGAATGTTGGTGGTGTAATCTAAGGTCACCCTCTAATATGCTTTATTTTATTTCTAATATTCTTCATTTTCGTTTCCTACTTTTTCATGATCAGATTTGAGGATTATTTATTTATTTGTTATTCAATGTGTTAGGTATTTTGATTTCCTTGTTATCTAGTTAGTATGTTGTTCTCATTTGATAATTTTCCCATTTTATTTTTCTATTTTCTTTAGTTTTAATCTTTTGTGCTGCCCCCCTAAAATGCATGTAAAGATTGTGCATTTTCCACAAAAAAAATCTATGTGTTTATACACAGTGCTTTTTTTTTTTTTTCTTGAGATGGGTCCTGCTCTGTTGCCCAGGCTGGTTTTGAACTCCTGAACTCCTGGACTCTAGTGATATTCCCGTCTTACCCTTCCCTGCTGAAATTATAGGCATGTGCAACCATATTCAACTGCTTTTCTTCTCTCTCTCTTTTCCTCCCTCCCTTCCTTTCTTCCTCTCTCTCTCCCTTCCTTCTTTTCTTCCTTTCTTCTCTGGAGGTGGAACTCAGGGCCAAGGACATACTATGTATAACTGAGTTATACCCTTAACTTCCCACTTGAATAGGGGATGTGGTTCAGTGGTTAAGCATTCCTGGTTTTCCTGGTTTCAATCCCCAGTACCAAAACAAAACAAAAAAACCCCACAAAAAACAAAAACAAAAAAACAAGAAAGAAAGAAAAAGAAAAAGAACCTCCCTCAAAAAAAAAAAAAATCAACAACAAAAAATTGAGTGTTATTAATATTTCTAAGGGATTACTTTGGGGGAAGATATATTCTTCCTGTTTGTGAATTGTGCTGTAGGTCTTCATTCTTTACTTGTTTACTTATATAACAAATACTTAGAAATCCCTACTATGCACAAAACAACATATTAGGTGCTGAGGTACAAAGATGAAAAAAACTGTCAAGGCTACTGACCACATGGGACTTACTTCAGAGAATGTGATCTTTATGACCTTTATGACCTGTATTTTGAGGACTTTACTGAGATTTCTTTGGCGGTTAGTATGTAATCAAATTTTATGAAAAAAGAAAGGTTTTTTTTTTGTTTTGTTTTTTTGCTGGGCGCTTATGCCAATAATTCCAGCAACTGGGAGGCTGAGGCAGAAAAATCACAAGTTCAAGACCAGCTTGGGCAATTTAGGGAGACTCTCAGCAAAACTTTGCAAAACTTTGCAAAACTTTGCAAAACTCTTTGCAAAACTCTGTCTTGAAATTAAAAATAGAAAGGACTGGGGATGAATAGTTCAGCAGTAAAGTATCCCCTGGTCCAATCCTCAGTACAAAAAAAAAAAAATGAAAAA
>NW_026002982.1:0-2215 GCF_001458135.2 Marmota marmota marmota | reverse complement strand
TCCCCACCCCCCCCAGCCTCTAGATCAGCTGGGTTACAGGCGGTGCTCCACTGTGCCTGGCTTATCTGATCTTAGTGTTTTAGTTTCTGTGTGGGGTCTAGGCAGCAGCTCAAGGTAACTCAACTCCAAGAAACCTGTTGACTTTATAGGACTGGGCTTGCTTTTGATGTACTTCATTCCCTAACTTTGACTCTCCATCACATCCCGTTTTAGCTGTAAAATATTCTTCACTTCAACTTATTTCTGTTTCTTTTAACTACACCTTTCCTATGCAGGTACACTGTTTTTAATTAAAGAACATTTCAAAACATTGAAAAGTAAAATATGATTTTACACTTCAAATAATTAGTGTTCTGGATGCTGACATGTATTGTTACAATATCTTACCTTCATTGCTACTATTCAAGCAGTCTTGTAAAGCTTACAATGGAACCTTGAAATACACAAACAAACAAAAAAATAGAATGCTAACAGTCAAAAGAAATCATAAAAATTAGAACAAAACCAGTACGTAAGGGTTGGAGATGTGACTCAGTGTTGGAGCACTTTCCTGGCATGCACAAGGCCCTGGATTCAATCCTCAACACTAAAAAACAAACAGCAACAACAAAACACCACAAGCAAAACTGAGAACAGAAAGTAGTAACAAATTTTGCCAGGAAGCTGATGGAAGCACACAAGAGCCCCCTGGGTATTAAATCAACTCTGCTGTCCCTCCCCTTCCCTGACAAACTCTGCTTGCCCTCCCTAGGTCTCGGACTGGTATTCAGGAACATGCTGCTTTTAGCTACTTCTTAATACTTCCTATACTTCTTCATAACCTATCAATCATTTGCAAATCTTTCTTATTCTGACTCTAAAAAAAGCCCAGTCTGTGCTTTCCCTTCCTGTTTGCTTCTATTGCAGGCATCCTGCTGACGCTTCAGAGTTCAAGTTCTTTTTGTTTTCTTAATCTCTGAAGTAATTTAAAAGATTTTTTCCCCCTAATTATCAGAGAAAGCCTAAATGTACTAGATTCTGATTAGTGTCTGCCAGAGCTTGAGATAGAGGGTCGGAACTGACTGCAAAGGGGAATGAGGATATTTTTCAGGGTGACAGAAATAGTCCATGTTTTGATTGTAGTGTTGGTTATGCAACTTTTATTTTTGTGGTTTTCTTGCAGTGCTGAGGCTGGAACTCAGGGCCTGTGCATGCTAGGCAACCTTGCTACCACTGAGCTACACCCCCAAACCTGGTTTCATTAACTTTTGGTATAATCTATGTTACAATGTACGGAAATGTAAACTTTAAAAGTATGAATTTTGACTGGAAGTAAATTACACATATGTTAATGAACCACCAAACATCTGAGATTTTATCCTGCAAATACATGGATGCTGGAAGAAGGCACAAGACTCCAAGATCATGGACAAGGGATGTTATTTTTCAAAGCACAGCACACAGCATGAGCTGAGGTTTGCAATGTTTCCCCTTAGCCTCAAATCTCATGCAGATAGATGATGCCGAGGCAGAAAATCTACAACCAGTGAGTTTGCATTACAGATGAGGAATCTCCAATTTAAGGGAAGCTTAATCTGACACGGGGCTTCTAGTCAACCTACATTACTCTTGCCCTGAAGAGAGACATTTTATTATCATAAAAAAAAAGATAAATTTGCTCTTTGCCTAAAGGAGACATGTTGGGTTAAACATTAGTCAGTGCCTTAGGAAAGCTTGCAGTGAGATAAAAAAGACTCTAAAGAAGGTGATAACAAAGGAAATGGAAGAGGGAGGTTGGTCACTTCCCTTGTCTCTAATCCTTAGGTGAGGATCAAAGTAGAGAAACCTTGGTTGTAAAGTAAAAGAATGTTCTCATTAGGAAAAACATCTGAAGGAATCCACCTGTGCAGTTGGCATGCAACCTATCATATATATTCTTCCTGCTTGTGGGTGTGATGTGGCCCTCCATTGCATCCCAATCTGCTGCCACCAAGAAGCAGGAGACTAATAAAATGTCCAAACCCTCTTCATTGAATCTCCCAAGTTCTTTTTTTTTTTTTTTTTTGAGGATCAGTGAATAGTACATTGGGGCATTTGCAGCCCTGTGGCTGAACTTCAAGCCCATTAGCTATCCAACCATCCTTGAAAAGATAGTCTAGAACAAAAGTTGATACACACATGCAGAAATGAGAGTAAAACGTGGAGAATTGTCTCCCAACAATAAACCTGCTGTGTG
>NW_026002981.1:0-2216 GCF_001458135.2 Marmota marmota marmota | reverse complement strand
AAAAAAAAAAAAAAAAAAAAAAATAGGGCTGGGGATGTGGCTTAGTGGTTGAGTGCCCCTGAGTTCAATCCTCGGTACCCCCCACCCCCCAAAAATGAAACCTTGAATTTTCCCTGAATTGTTTTTTCAATTTAGGAATATTCCAAAACTTTCTTCCCATGTTTATCAGGTGCCTTCTTTAGAGCATAGTGATTATGTGCACAGTCTCCTGAATATCCAGTCTGGGCAGCTGGTTTGAATTCTGGCTCTGCCACTTTTTTTTTTTTTTTTTTCCTGTGGTTCTGGGCAAATTACTTCATTGAGTCTCACTTTTCCTCATCTTTTTCTTTCTTTCTTTTTGAATATTTCTTTAATAATTAGTTTTGAGGCTGGGGTTGTGGCTCAGCGGTAGAGTGCTCGCCTAGGACAGGCAGGACCTGAGTTCGATCCTCAGCACCACATAAAAATAAAATGCATTGTGTTGTGTCCATCTACACCAAAAAAAAATAAATATTTTAAAAAGTTTATATTAAAAAAATTATTTTTTTTTTAATTTTTATGTGTGCTGAGGATCAAACCCAGGGCCTTGCATGTGCTAGGCAAGTGCTCTACCTCTGAGCCACAACCCCAGCCCATTTTTCCTCATCTTTATACCTTAAAAGATATAGCAACCCCTCTAGACTGTCCTTTTCTTGAGGGCAGGAACTATATCTATCTTTTTCACTGAGTTTAAGGTGCATCTATTATTTTATCTGTCACAGTAGCAGGCTAAAATAGCTATTGAATTGGGTTGCTGTAAGGTTTTTATGAGATAATTCCTTTAAAATGCTTAACAATGCCTTGGAAAGAATAGGCATTCCATAAATTTAGCTAGTGTTATTATATGCTAGGCACTGTCCTGGGAGTTGTGGAAAGTAGAAAGTGAATTAGACTAAAGGAGAATAAGAAAGCAGAGATGATGCACATAAAGTCTGTAACACCAGAAACAAAGTATTATGACATGCCAAGAGACTGTTACAGATAAAGTGCTATGAATCTTAGAAAGAAACTGTATTCAGCTGATCCAGAAAGACTTTGCAGTAAAGGCAGTATTTGAGCTAGACCTTGAAAACTGGCATAGGAATTCATGAGAAAAGAGGTAGCTAAGGTACCCATGAACTTCTCTTACAATAGTGTGTTTGAGGGTGAAACAGAATTTGGTCTTTATTATTTATTCATTTAAAGATCCTGGCTCTGTAACTTTTGGCTGTTACTATGTAACCATGAGTAGGTTACTTAACTATTCTATACCTCAATATTATCATCTATAAAATGGGAATAATAATAGTACATTTCTCATAGGGTTGTTTTGAGGATCAACCAAGTTGGCACATGTATATTGCTTTAATAGTACTTGGCACATAGTAAATGCTCAATAAATATTAGCCACTATTACAATTTTAATCAAACTTCAGCCTGGTTTCTCAATATGCCCTCACTTACCCAATACTACAGCCACACCTCACCTCATTTGGATCTCTTCTCTGTATTCTATTACTACTCTTCTCCAGGATATGCCATTCATTACCATTGAGGCACTTTCTTTGTGTTCGGTCAACTCTGAAAACTTTTCCAGTTGCTTTTTTGTTGTTGTTGTTTTATCTTTTGGAACATTGTGATACTTATCCCAATCTAATTTAAATTATGTATAGTTATGGTTCATTCGCAACAGCCTATAAACAGCTTGAAGGTGTGTGACTGTTTCTTATTGGGTCCAAATATTCCAAGGTTTGCTAAGGAGTGGGTATTCAATGCACACTTTTAAAAATACTCTGATTTAATTTTTAATTTAAATATACCCTTGTTAGGCCAAATAAGAGCTGATTTTTAAAAAATCTGCCTACATGTTCTTTAATGAATGTAATGAGTATTCAAATATAACTACATTTCCCCAGAATTTAACATTTAGAAATATATAGGAAAGAAAGTGGTTGGAATTAAATTGAAGCCTAGAGGGCTGGGGTTGTGGCTCAGCAGTACAGCGCTTGCCTAGCATGTGCAATGTGCTAGGTTTGAGCCTCAGCATCACATAAAAACAAATAAATAAATAAAATAAAGGTATTGTGTCGAACTGCAACTAAAACATATTTTAAAAAAAAATCATTGTGACCAGAATAAGTATTTCAACCAATGTGATGTTACTCAATATATTTTAATGTTCTCATTTGTACTGAAGTGGTTGTAGAAAAATCCATAAC
>NW_026002980.1:0-2216 GCF_001458135.2 Marmota marmota marmota | reverse complement strand
TGAGTCCCCTCTACCCTGGCTAAGGCGATATAAGAGTTACCCCCATTTTCAGGTGGAAGGTGTCTATCACCTAGAGGGGCGAGTCGCCTCTACCCTGGCTGCTGGGGTATATGAGCTCCTCCTGACTCCTGGTGGGAGGGATCTCCTGTCTATTGGTGCAAGTACCCACTACCCTAGTTTTGGTGGTATTAGAGCTCCCCCTGACAACAAGGTGGGAAGGGGTCCTGCCTTCATGGGTGAGTCTCCACTATCCTGACTCCAGAGGTATAGGTGCTCCCTCCACACCCAGGTTAGAGTAGTCTCTTGACTTTATGGGTGAGTCCCCTCTACTCTGGCTGCAGCAGTATTGGAGCTTTCCCTGACACCCAGGTGAGAGGGATCTCCCACCTGGAAGGACGAGTTCCCTCTATTTTGGCTGCTGCCCTATAAGGGCTCCCTGGACACCCAAGTGGGAGGAGTCTTCCTCCTGCAGGGGCAAACCCCTCTATCCTGGATGTGGCAGTATATGTGCTTTCCCAGACACCCTGGTGGGAGGGGTCTCCCGCCTACAGGGGTGAGTTTCATCTACCCTGGATGCAGTAGTATTCAAGCTCCCCTTGTCAACCAGGTGGAAGGGGTCTCCCAAATGGAGGGCAAGTCCCCTCTCCCCTGGCTGCAGCAGTATATGAGCTACACCAACAACCAAGTATGGGGGGCAGCTTCTGGCCTGTTGTTAGGAGTCCCCTCTACATTGGCTGCAGTGGTATACAAGCTCCCCCAGACACTCAGGTATGAAGGTCTCTTACATGGATGGGCAAGTCCCTTCTACACTGGCTAAAGTGGTATACAAGCTCCCCTGGAAACCCAGGTTGGAGGGGTCTCCGGACTGAAACAGCCAGCCCCTCTACTTTGGCTGGTGCCCTATCAAAGTTCTCTGGACACCCATGTGGGAGGGGTCCCTGCCTGCAGGGGTGAAACCCTCTGCCTGATTGTGGTGGTATAGGGGCTCCCTGGGGCCACACTGGTGGGAGGGGTCTCCCAACTGGAGGGGTGAGTCCCTTTTTACCCTGGCTGCAGAGGTATAAGAGCTCCCCAGACACCCAGGTGGGAGGGGTATATCCCCTGGAGGGGCGAGTCCCTGCTACTCTGGCTGCTGAGGTATATGAGCCTCCCCCTGCTGACACCCAGGAGGGAGAGATCTCCCTCCTAGAGTGGTGCATCCTTTCTACCCTGGATGTTGCAGTATAGGAGCTCCCCTGACACCCAGTTAGAGTTGTCTCTTGACTGGATGGGCGAGTCTTCTCCATACTTGCTATGGCGGTACAAGAGCTCCACCTGAACATTCAGGTGGGAGTGCTTACCCGCCTGGAAGGGCAATTCCCCTCAACCCTAGCTGCAGTGGCATAGGAGTTCCAGCTACCTCCACGACACCCAGTGGGAGGGGTCTCCCACTTGGAGTAGCGAGTCCCCTGTACCAAGGATGATTAGTTATACAAGCTCACCCAGACACCCAAGTGGGAAGGATCTACCGCCTGTTTGGGCGATTTTCCTCTACTTTGGCTGGTGCCATATAAAAGCTCCCAAGACACCCAGGTGGTAGGAGTCTCCCTCCTGCAGGGGCAAGTCCCCTCACCCTGGCTGTGGCCATATTTGAGCTCCTCCTGACACCCAGATGGGAGGAGTTTCCTGCCTTTAGGTGTGAGTCTCCTCTACTTTAGGTGGTGGCATACAAAATCTCCCTGGACACCCTGGAGGGAGGGGTTTCCCTGGCTGCGGTGGTTTTTGAGTTCCCCCCTGACAACGTGGTGGGGGGGTCTCCCGTCTGGAGCAACAAGTTCCCTGTACCCTGTCTTTGGTGGTATAAAAGCTCCCCCAGACACCCAGGTGGGAATGGTCTCCCAAATGGAGGGGCAATTCCCCTCTACTCTGGCTAAGGCAATACACAATCTCCCCCTGACACACAGGTGGAAGGGGTCTCCTGCCTGGAGGGGTGTGTCCCCTCTACTTTGTCTGGTGTTCTATAAAAGCTCCCTGGATACCCAGGAGGGAGGGTTCTCCCAACTGCAGTGGTGAGTCCCTCTATTTTGGCTGCTGTCCTTGGATAACCAAGTGGGAGGGGTCTCCGACCTGCAGGGGCAAATTTTTCTACTATAGTTCTGGGAGTATAGGAGTTCCCCCACACACACACACCCTGGTGACAAGGGTCTCCCACCTCTAGGGGCGAATCCCCTCTACCC
>NW_026002979.1:0-2216 GCF_001458135.2 Marmota marmota marmota | reverse complement strand
TTTTTTTTTTTTTTTTTTTTTTTTAGGGTGATGAAAATGTTCTAAAATGAGACAGTGGTGATGGTGGTTCCATTCTGTAAATATGCTGAAGACCAGTAACTGCACACTTAAAATGAGCAAATTTTGTGGTATCTGACTTATATCTCAATAACATTAATTATATTATAAAGCTGTTTTTAAAAATGAGATCAGCACAGAGCCCAGAGCGGGGAATAACGAATTGTCTTGAGCAGTGGGGGTTGGGAGAGAGAGGATGCTTAAAAAATCTTTAGGAATACTAGGAGAAAAGTATATTGTTTGAATATTAAAGGAAAGATTGACCCAAGAAGTTGGATAGCGTGGGGACAAGTAGGTTACAGTGGAACTTCAGCCTCTTCTTCTGCTCTACTTTTCATGTATCTCAAGTATACTCTTGGTCTCTTAGTTCTCACAGAGAAGTGTTCACACACACACACACACACACACACACACACACACACACACAGACCCTCCCTGCTTCTGAGGAAAACAGAAAGGAATAAGAGAAAGAGCCAGGATTTTCATCAAGTGACACAGCGAACCAGCCTTGGACAGCCAACCACCACTCCCATGAGATTGAACACTTCTCATGGAGGGGCAGAGCAGCAGAGCAGCAGAGCAGTGGAACATTTGAGCTTTGCAGTCAAGCCACCTGGGTTCAAATCAAATTCCAGAATGCATGTTCCTGACTGAGTCATAGGGCAAGAGACTTAGCTTCCCCATGCTTCAGTTTACCCCTTGTATAACCTACAGTAATGCTGTGAGGGTTAAATGAATTAGTTCATGTGAAACACTGAGACCTGAACATAGAAAGTATGAAACACAATAATAATAAGCATTAGGCACTATTATTCACAGTAGTGTGCAAGACACAGCATTTCTTACACTCCAATAAATTCATAAAGCATGATTGACCATAGGAGTCTACAGAATCATAAACGAAGGCAAGACAGTAAATAAAACCACAGACTCCTTAAGAGCATGCATGATACATGCCAGACAGTAATTTTCAAGGGACCAGGGAGTTATACCTTCTAATCCCTAGTTGGGCACAAGGGATTAAAGCCAGATTGTGTGGTGAAAAATCAAAACCCAAACAAACAAATAAAAACCCTCTTGGTCTTCCCTTCCCTGTGAGATGGGAGTCATTAATTTACATTTGTAATATTAGAACTCTTTGGTTTGCAAGGACCAGAAATCTCAACTCAAAATGGCTTAAGCAAATAGCAACAACAACTACAAAAAACAAAAAACCCGCTTTGTCTTTTTTTTTTAATGAAACTGACAGTCTAAGGGATAGTATGATTTTTTTTTTTTTTTTTTTTGGATAGTGTAATCTTAAGGTGAAAGTCAACTTAATACCAGGGCCAAGTAAGATAAGCAGAACTTAGTGTCAGTCTTTTCCCCATCCTTCCTTTCTTCTTCCTCCTGCCCTGGTCCACCTCTCTGTGCTGTTACCTTTCTGTTATATCTTTTCCAGGTGGTAAGCTGATGAAAACACTTTTGCTCTACCCTACTCCAACCTCCAAAGTTCAAGTCCAGTAAGAAAAAAATACATACAACTTAATTCTTGCCCAAAACTTCCTTGCATCACTTTCACTCTCTCCAGGTCTCATGATCAGCCCTGAACTAATCTTGTTAGCCAAGTGGAGGAAATGCTTTGATTGGATTGTCTAGAGTCACCTCCTGAGGGCGGAGCATGAAGTTGAAATCATCTGAACCACATGAGTTCAAAGAAGGAAGGGGATAGTTCCCAGGAGGGATCTGGGTTTTCTAGTTTGCTGGTTGTGTGTCCTGCTATCCTGTTATATTCTATTTTGCTCACAGATTCTCTTCTGAACCCTGCCATTTTATCTTAGGAGCAGGATCAAGCAGATGGGGAAAGCTGAGTGGTAGACCACTTCCCCTATCATGCACAAATCCCTGGGTTTGATCCCCAGTACTACAAAAGTCACAAATCCCTGGGTTTGATTCCCGGTACTTAAAAAAAAAAAAAAACCTAGAAGAAAAGAGGAGTTTTAAGTTTATTGACCAAAGAAATGATAAGTGTTTAGGGAGAAGGAGATAAAAATGCTAATTATCCTGATGTGATCATTACACATTTTCTACATGTGTTGAATTATCACATCATAACCCATAAATATGTACAACATATTATATGTCATTTAAAAATATATTTTTTTAAAGCTCATAGAACA
>NW_026002978.1:0-2216 GCF_001458135.2 Marmota marmota marmota | reverse complement strand
GTATACTAACATCAATGGCACACGTCAATCTACATCTATCAGTGAATTGTACCACAAGGATCAGAAATTAGCTTAAAGGTAAAAGGACGTTTTAAACACTTCGTCTATGAGGGAAGAATAAATAGATGAATACATGGTTCTGTATACATCTGCTTTGTTTATTAGATATTTTTCTCTGTTCTTTGTGTCATGATTTGAAAGAAAAGAAACATAGGACCTTATGCATGGAAGCGTAGGGAAGCTTACAAAATGTATGTGTGGTCAAGGTGGGAATATTAACATTTAAGAAAACATAATTCACTGGGGCAAACACCTTAAACCAATATCTCAACCCAAAGGGCATAATGCTCAGGGTGCATGCAGCCTTAGTAGGGCTTTGACTTGGTGAAGTTAACCCTTATCATTCCCTGTAGTCCTGTTCTAAAATAGGGAAAATTGAGTATCATCTTGATAAGTATCTTTTGTTATAACAATTTTCTAAAATAAAACATTTGTAAACCAACAACAACAAAAAAAAAAAAAAATAAAGAGAGGCCAGTCTCACCAAGGACTGCAATCAGCTAGTGCAATTTCTTCATTCCACTTGAAGCAATCAGTCCTCAGTCCGCTGCCTTCCTCTGCTCCGTGACAGATAGGTGGAGTTGCTCCAGGAGATGAGGCACTGGAGATTTGCCACCCCACTGAACTCACTCATAGCAAGTATTGCACTATTATGTTGTTCCATCAGTTTTCACTATTTGGGACTCAAATTAACACCAACCAAAAATCACTAAATTACTTATTTTCACAAAGTTGGATTTTGCTATAAATCCACATATTTAACCCCGTTGAGCACAGTATTGCTGGATGAGCTCAGACCAACAGATCCCTTTGGCCTGGTGCACTACACTGTGGACAAAACAGCCTTAACTTATGGAACTGCCAGAATTTCAGGTAACACACCTGTGGTCCAGCAGTGTGCAGTGCAAAGTTCTGTTGTTTCTGTCATGTCACAAGTCAATTTGTCCATCTGACAATGTGTCCACCAACTGCTTTCTGAGGCCCAAGCACAATGTCCACAGATTCAGTACAGTTCTGCAAAAGGAGTCAGCCTGCAAACAGTGAGACCTTTTGGCTGCAACAAGGAATCACACGATGTTGCACCTACACTTGGGAGCACAATCACATACTGATACAATGGAGATCATGAGAAACTCTTCACAACAGATTATTGTTTAAAACCACACTCTTCTGCCTGAGGTGAATGCTGTAGGAGAGGAACCTGTGAGGATTGCTTGGCATTCCTGCTTCAAGTGATAACTTCTCCATGCAAACAAGACATTTAGGCTGAGGAGGAGAACCATTGAGAATCCAAGTTGGAGATATTTGCTATACAGTATTAATTAGTGCCAATTTTATTTTTGGACCAGCATTAGTCTTGTTTGATAATATTCTAGATCTGGTAAAAATGTGAGAAAGTATCTCTAAAAATTAAACATATTTCTGTACAGTGGGAAAATGAGCAATCTGAATAAGGTCTGCTCTTGTCTTATTAATAGCAGTGTACAGGTGCTATTTTTTGTTTTGTTTTTCAGGTAACAGTTATCGAATGGATAGTCTTGTGCAAGTGTTCTATAACTAAGCTACATTCCCAAACCTTTAAAAAAATTTTTTAAAATATTTTTTAGTGGGGCTGGGGATATGGCTCAAGCAGTAGCGCGCTCGCCTGGCATGCGTGCGGCCCGAGTTCAATCCTCAGCACCACATACAAACAAAGATATTGTGTCCGCCAAAAACTAAAAAATAAATATTGAACTCTCTCTCTCTCTTAAAAAAAATAAAATAAAAATAAATAAATATTTTTTAGTTGTTGATGGACCTTTATTTATTTGTATGTGGTGCTAAGAATCGAACCCAGTGCTTCATGCATGCTAGGCAAGTGCATTACCATTGAGCCACAACCCCAGTCCCAATTTTCTTTTTTTTTTTTAATTTTGAAATAGGGTCTAAGTTATCCAGGATGGACTTGAACTTGTGATTTTCCTGCCTCAGGCTCCTCAGTATCTGGGATTACAGGCATGATCCACCATATCCAGCCTAATTTCTGTTTTGATGTTAAAATTTGGAAAGTGGGTAAGGGATTGTAGAGATCACCATTGGGCTGGCTGGGGGTGTAGCTCAGACAGAACACTTGTCTAACATGCTTGAGGCCCTGGATTCAACCATATATATATATA
>NW_026002977.1:0-2216 GCF_001458135.2 Marmota marmota marmota | reverse complement strand
TCAAAATTTTATTATCATATTCAATGCTTACTTCTCCTAGATTGAAATTTGAGTCATTTAAAAATCTTAAGCCTGCATATTCAATTAGTCTTTACCACTAGCTAATTTCTTGAATCTAAGATTATTCAAAAGTTTAAAATAATGAAAATTTTTAATATGTCTTAGTTGGTCAAATTCTGCTTCCTTGAATGCTTTATTTATTTTTTTAATATTTACCTTTTTTTAGTTTTAGGTGAACACAATACTTTATTTTTATGTGGTGCTGAGGATCGAACCCAGTGCCTCATGCATGCTAGATGAGCACTGTACCACTGAGCCACAACCCCAGCCCCTGCTTCCTTGAATTCTTATGTTGAAGTTCTAACCTCTAGTACTTCAAAAATGTGACTTATTTGCAGATAGGGTTTTTATAGCAGTAAATACTTCTAAATGAGATCATTAGAGTGGGCTGTAATCCAAAGTAAGTGTTGTACTTATAAAAAGAGGAAATTTAGAGACACTTAGTTTGAAAGCCTTGAAAATGAAGGCTTGGGATGATGCCTCTACAAGCCAGGGACTCTCAAAGATGGCCAGATAACCACCACAGTGGAGACAAGAGGCATGGAACAGATGCTTTCTCACAGATCTCAAAAAGACACAACACTACTGGCACCTTGATTTAGGATTTTTTGCTGGTGACACAATGCAGTTCTGTTAGGTAAACCACCAGTTTGCTTTTCTCCATTACAGCAGTCTTAGAAAACTAAACTAATGTATCACCATGACATGTACATAAAATAAAAATGTACATATTTATAATTCATATGTATGTGTGGGGGGTATATTTATATATATCGTATGAACTACATATGTATGGATGAGTGTATGTAAAAGCAAATGCATGGAAAGATAGAAAATTGGTGGTTGAATATAGGACAGTTTGCTAAATTGTTGAATTTATGTTTAACATTCTAATTTATGAGAGAAAAACAAATAGTTGGGCAATTTAATTACTGTCATATATTGCTTAATAACAGGAAACATCTTGAAAAATATACCTTTAGATGATTCTTCACTGAGTGAACATCATACAGTGGAACTTAGCATCCAAGAATTGAAATTTGTTGTTATACTTGTTATAGTTTGTCTTTATATAAATACATTTGAATTCCTTCATCATTGATTAACAGAGCCTCTTGATAAAATCTTGATAAGCATGAAATAAATAAGGTTGATTCTGGCATAACAGAATATATTTTTATAGTAGATGTTATTGTAAGTGGAATATAAAATAATATTATAGTTGTTTATTATTATCAAATTTCACATACTGTACATACTTGTATGAGCTACACTTTGTAGGAAAGGTAGCACAAGAGGTTTGTTTACACCAGCATCACCACAGATATGAGTACAACATTGTGCTGTCTTGTGTTATGATGATCACCATGCCACTAGTACTAAGAATCCTGAAAAACTTAAGCCAAAATAACCCCTTATATATTATATCTATACATATCTATAAGTGGATTATCTCAGGTATTTCTTATAGTTGTGGAAAGCTGACTAACATACAACTCTTTTCCCAGTTTTGGCAGATAAAATAAATCATACCCTCCTGTGTGAACACGTGGCACTGTTTCAGTTTCCACCATGAAACTTTTAAGAATTTGATATTATAAAGACAGTTTCGTATATTTTTTGTGTCACTTACTTTGAGCTTCTTTGATGTGAGAGGCATTCCTAAAAACACAATATTAATGATTTTGCTTTGTAAATAACAGGAATATTATTTTTTGAATTTTACAGTAGACCAGCTAAGTGTGAAATAATGCCAAAGAATTTAGGAGCACATGTTTTGAGATCAGATAGAGCTGGACTTTTATTTCAGTTTTGATGCTTTTCTTGTGACCTTGGATAAATAACCAAAATACCTAAAACTTGAATTATAACACTTGTCACAAAATGTTATTGTGAATATTTAATTTGAAGTGCATGAAAAAAAAAATTGGCACCCTGCCTGAAATTTAGTATCCAAAATTAAAATTCATTGTTGTTGTTATTATAATTTATCTTTATATAAATAGATTTGAGTTCCTTATACTAATGGGGTCTATAGATGTTGTTTGGTGGAAGCCATCAGTCTGAAAGGAAAAATTTCACAGCAGTATATCAAGATTCACAATGAGTCATGTAGGATGGGCGTATTGGGATAACATACTTGAAAATACATGAGG
>NW_026002976.1:0-2216 GCF_001458135.2 Marmota marmota marmota | reverse complement strand
TCATTTTCGGTTTTTTTTTTTTTTTTTTTAAGGTAGTTAAGGTAGAAGAGCAATTGTCTCTTGATGGAAGTTAATTTCATTTCTCTCCCTGTGGGGAATGGGAAGCTACATAATGAGCTGTCCCTTTCCCCGTCCCGTTAGAATAGATAATTTTCTTGTGGGAAAAAAAAGAACTGTGACTGACACACACACACACATTTTATATAGAGAAAAATGAACTTCATGGCTTAATCCCCCCCATGTTAGTTTGGCACTGGGAGTCAGCAGTAGCATCGTGTGTGTGTGTGTGTGTGTGTGTGTGTGTGTGTGTGTAGGCGGAGGATATTGGTGAGATGAGATCCAGCTGGTCTTGGATGAAGCAAAAGATTTTGTAGATAAAAAAAATCCTTCTTTAAAAATTATTTGAAAGAATAGTAGTTTACAACGCACAATTTTGCAAATCATTTGTTTTCCTTATGGCTTAGTCTGACTTACAGATTCTGTTTCCTTTTTTTCTTTCCCATTTAAATTCTCTAGGGATAAAGGTGGAGATGGAAGCAGTGTGTTAAACTGTTTCTTCATAGTCCCCTCCCCCCATGCTCTCATTCTCATTTCTGCAGGCATCCTTGTTAACATTCTCTATAATACAAAACATTCGTAAATCTTAGTATAAATAGAAAAAAATAGGTGTTACAGTTTATAGGTTCATGGCTTTTATGAGGACCACATGTTTAATCAAAATGAGATTTTACTTATTAATTAGACATGTACTGAACTCTGTATTATCTTGTAGGGAATATTTGTATTCTAGAATGAAGTAGGCATAATCCAACCCTTTCCCTCCAAAGCAGTTGAAAGTATGTCCAATAGGAAAAGAATGTGTCTTGGGTCAAAGCCTCATACAAAAAAAAAATAATAATAATAATACAAATGTCCATATTTGTAGAGTATTTTGCTGATACTGAGTGGTATAGGAAAAATTCAAAGGTTCATTTGCTCAATTTTTCACTAAATGTAGTTGGAAGTCTTTATGTCACATAGTTGTGTCAAGGGTTGATGGTACACATTTAGTGTCTTCAAGGTTTTATTAGTGTAGTTAGTAGGAAAGGCTGATCTGTGAGCAGATTAATACCATATACAGTCAGCGCTCCCCATCAGAGGGTTGGTGAATTCAGTCAAATGTGATGGAAAATATGTGAAGAAAAAATTGTCTCTAGTAAACAAGTAAGGCCTTTTCTTATCTTTATTCCCTAAGTGATACAGTATAACAACTATTCACAAAGCTTTTTACATTGTATTAGATAAGTAATCTAGAGTGATATAAAGTATGTAGGAGAATGTGTGGTAGGTTAATTGTAAATATTATGCCATTTTATACAAGGGACTTGAGTTTCCAAAGATGTTGGTATTTGTGGAGGTCTTAGAACCAATTTGTGGTGCAATCTGAGGGGCAATGCAGGTGTGGTTAATATATACTCTGTAGTGTACTATGGGTGGGAAGGAAGACTCTGGGCAGCTGTTCTATCCTCTGGGAATTCATGGTCTCTGGAAGAGGCAAAACCAGAAGGACTAAAGTGCTTAATTCCATTGCCTTATGCAGCTTATTATGGGAAAAAGTTGTGGGTCAGAAGAAAAATTGGGGATGGAAAAGTGATTGGATTGCAGTTGTTACCAATAAATAATAAAAAAGAAACAGATCTATCTGCCTTCAAGATAAATTTTATTATAATTAGGAGGGTTAGTTCATCTTAGATGAATTACGTGAACTTAGATTTTACATGAAGGTAAAAGTACTTGGGTTGATAAAACTGAGAGGCTAAAGGGATCAACAGTTGTTTTTCTGGTATTTTATACATTTATACATTTATTTTCCCCTCAAAAAGAAGAGTGTTACTGCCACCAGTTTCTAGCAATTGGAGTAAAAATTTAGTGTATTGGTATTTTATTTATTTTTTATTTTGGTACTGGGCCTTTACACATGCTTTGCATGCACTTTACTGGTGAACTACATCCCTAGCCCGATATATGTTGGTGTTTTAGTCAGCTTTTTTGCTGCTATGACTAAAGGATCTGATCAGAACAACTGTAGAGGAGGAAAAGTTTATTTGAGGATCCCAGTTTCAGAGATCTTAGTCCATAGAAGACTGCCTGGCTTCATTTCTTGGGAGATGAATATCATGGCAGAGTGTGTGACAGAGGGAAGCAGCTTACATCATGGTGATCAAGAAGCAGAGAGA
>NW_026002975.1:0-2216 GCF_001458135.2 Marmota marmota marmota | reverse complement strand
TTAGGTTTATACCTAGGTCTTTTATAAGGGTCAGTTTTCTTGTTAGGGACAGGTTTAGAGCTATGGGTATTATTAGGGTCAGGGTCAGAGTTAGAATTTTTATTAGATTAAGGTTTAGGTTTAAGGCTCGAGTTATCATTATGGTTAGGATTAGATTAATGATAGTTTTAGGTTTAGAGTTCAGGTTAGGTGTAGGGTAATGGATAGTGTTAAGGTTAGGGAAGGAATTAGGGTTCAGCCTAGGGTTAGCAGAAGCATTAGGGTTATCATTAGGGTAATGGATAGGGTTAGAGCCTGTGATAGGGCTAGTGTTATGATTAGGATTACGTCTAGGGTTAGGGTTATGTTTAGGGTTAGGGCTAAGGCTAGGGTTATGGTTAGCTTTAGGGTTAAAACTAGGGTAGGGCTTGGTATAGGGCTAGGTTTTGCAATAGGTTAGGGCTATGGCAAATGTAAGAATTTTGCTATGATTATGGCTAGTTTGAGGTTTAGTGTTAGAGCTAAGTATAGTTTTAGGGTTAGGTTTAGGGTTACGATGATGTTTAGAGCTAGTGTTACTGTTAGTGTCAGGGTCAGTGTTCAGTTTAGGATTATGGTTAATGTGAAATCCAGAATCAGCACTAGGGTTAAGTCTAAGGGAAGGGTTAGTGTTTGGCTTTAGGCTAAGGATTATTGTTAGGGCTTGGGATAGGTTTTTCTTTAAATCTAGGGCTAGAGTTATGGAGAGATTAGGATTAGGTTTAGGTCTAGGGCTAGTGTTAGGGTTAGGTTTAGGTATAAGGTTAACAGTAGGGCTAGTGTTAGGGTTCGGTTTAAGGTTAGGTTCAGGTTTAGACACATGATTAGTGTTAGGGTCAGAATAAGTGTCAGGTTTAGGGTTAGGGTTTGGGATATGTTTAGAGCTAGAATGAAGACTAGGGTTAGGTTAGTAATAGGGTTAAGGTTTGGATTAGGTTAAGGATTAAGATTAGGATTAGGATTAGCATTAGGCTTAGAGTTTCGCATAGGGTAAGGGAGAGGGTTAGAGCTAAGGTTAGGGCTAGGGTTAGGGTTAAAGCTTGGTTTAGGGCTCAGATTAGGGCCAGTTATTTTGTTAGGGTTATGGCTAGAGTTAGAGCAATGGCTAATGTAAGAACTAGAGTTTTTAGGTTAGTTTTAGGATAATGGTTAGTGGTTAAACCTCTAGTGTTAGGATTAGGTTTAGGGTTAGGGTGAAATTTTGAGCTAGTGCTAGTGTTAGGTTTATAGTGAGGGTCAGGTTGAGTTTTAGGGTTAGGGTTAGGACCCAAATTAAGGCTATGGTTACTGTAGGGGTTCAGTTTAAGGTTAGGGTGGTGTTTAGAGCTAGGGTGAGTGTTAGCATATGAGTAAGAGTTAGGGTTAGTATTAAGGTTAAGATTAGGGCTCGAATTAGGGCTAGGATTAGGTCTAGATGTAGTGTTAATGTTTGGTTTACATTAAGGTTTAAGTTTAGGGCTATTGCTTGGTTTAGTTTTACTGCATGGCTTATGTTTAGGGCTAGTTTTATGATTAGCGTTATGACTAGGGCTAGTGTTAATGTTTGGCTTAGGCTTAGGGTTAGGGTTAGATTTAGAGTTAGGGTTAGATCTAGGGTAGGATTAGGAATAAGGATTAGGCAATGATTATGGCCAGGTTTAGGGCAAGAGTTAGGGCTAGTGTTAGAATTATGGTAATGTACAGTGTTAGAAGTAGGGATAGGGCTAGTGTGAGAGTTAGAGTTACTCTTAGGGCTAGGGTTAGGGTTAGGGTTATGGATAGGGTTAAAATAGGGCTAGGATTAGGGCTACGGTTACTGTTCACCTTCAGCCTAGCTTTAGGGTTAGGGTTAAGTTTAGGGTAAGGAATGGTGTTATGGATAGGTTTAGAGATAGGGTGAGGGTTAGAATTAAGGTTACGGCTATGGTTAGGGTTAGGGTTATGATTAAGGCTAGGTTTGGGGCTAGGATGAGGGCTATGGTTCTTTTTAGGGTTGGGACTAGGATTAGGGCTAGGGCTAATATCAGATCTAGGGTTATGGTGAAAGATAGTTTTAAGATTAAGTTTATGGCTACAGGTAATGTAAGGGTTAGGTTTAGGGATAGGGTCAGGTTTAGAGCTAGGGGTATTATTAGGGTCATGTTCTGGGTTAGAAATTTGTGATAGGTTGAGGTTTAAAGTTTGGGCTCGAAATAGAATTATGGTTATTATTAGTGTAA
>NW_026002974.1:0-2216 GCF_001458135.2 Marmota marmota marmota | reverse complement strand
AAAAAAAAAAAAAAAAAAAAAACCATTGAAAAATCATTTCTTAAAAAATCACTTTCAAAAGCCAACAACGGTTAGCTGCTTTCGTACTACGTTATATGACAGTCACAAAATTCTTCTTGGCTCCTGGAAAATGAAGTTAGCCCTGTAACAATACAAACCTTCATTAATGGACCATTGAAGGCCATAAATGTAATGTAGCTCAGAACTTCACATTAAGAGGTAATACAACTAAAAATCTGAGAATTAAGATCCTATAATATAACATATACATGTACATGGGAAATAATTTGTATTATATGTATTTTGTAATAGTACATTTGCTCCATGGGCAAATCTCCCATACCAACTACATTTGTTGGCTAGACATCAAAGATTTACAGTTCACTTTTATTTCTCTCTTCCTCCTGTAAAGGTACACAACTACACAACTCACAAAAATGTAGTAGACCATTAAATCTTCTGACATAAATGCTTACCAAAAATCTTTGAAAAAACTCACCAAAATACTTTCCTGTGTCAGTGAGTAGTTTAAACATCACTGAGCTTACATTAACCTTATTATGCAACTTATTTAACCTTTTGAAGCATAATTTAATCAATCTTCCTCTAAATAACATATACATACAAATTAAACTGGCTTTATAGATTTTTAGAAGGGAATATTTTGTTTTCAACTAAATACCTACCGGCCATTCTCTCAGATGAATAGTAATTTCCAATGACTTCATACTGAATGTTGACAGCTGGCATTGAGTTTGGATGAGTCACCTCTACAGTCAGTAAAATTGCCATCAACAGGTTTACCACCTGTGAAAGATAACATTTTATCAAATACATTACTATTGAAAAAGTCTTTAGCAAAATTTCTAGATGTTGTTCCACATTGAAAATTGTTTTAAAGTAACAAAGATAAAAAATGGTAGGGGCCAACCTGAGATAAAGGATATGCAATTACCACTATGAAAATAATTTAAAAATAAATTATTTTATCAAGTACAGATTTAATATTAAAAGATATGATGCTAAACCCTATGTTAATATCAATACACCAGAATAAAATGGCACAAAAATTAAAACTAGGGAATTATTACAAACTTTTCCTGTTCAGAGGCACAAATTCATTCCTATATGAATCTCAGAATTTCTATGTCTGAAGAAGCTACAGTTGATTTAGATGCCTGAAACCACTCCACAGCATCCCTAGCCACTGCCAAGAGAGCTCATTTCCTCTGGAGATCAACATTCCTTTGGAGTTGCATAATAAGGCTTTCACTATGCCACTTAACTTTCACCTACTGGTCTTAATTAATTCTATGATTTTTGAGTCAATGTGCTCCCCCAAATACTGTCTTTTCTAGAATAAACATTTAGGTCCTTTAATGATTCCTCTACCTGGCATGTTTTTCTGCTACTCCACTATTTCTCTTTTGCACTCCTCCTTTCATAAGCTCTAGTTTGAGGCACACACTATCAAAATGAGCTAAGATCAAGCATCATCAGAATACAAATCTCAGCTCCCCATTCTAGCTAACAAATTTCAATTAATGCAACATGAAATTGCACTGGCTTTATAAATTTACTGAATATCAGGTAAGAGTTAACTCCCTAAAATATCTAGCTTTTTCCCCACACTTGACCCTGCTAAGCTACCAGCTGTTAACTGATACGTACAGATGGATTCAGAGGCCCAAGTACAGGTCTTAATGTATTTGTAACTGAATTTCATTTTATTACATTCTTGTCCATCATGATTTTCTGGATTTGGATTTTGACATTCTAAACATTTACTTTCTCAGCTTTCTGCATTTGATTATATGATCAGCACTGCGTTTAAGTGCTCAGAATCAGTCCTGTTAATGATTCAATATAAAAATCTTATGAGGATGAGAATTAGCCTTCTCTAAAGTTTACGGGCTTTACCACTGAGCTACATCCCCAGTCCTTTTAAATTTTTTATTTTGAGACAGGGTTTCACGAAGTTGCCCAGAATGACCTTGAACCTGCCATCCTCCTGCCTCCCCTCCTGAGCTGCTGAGATTTCTGATTAGAACCATTATAATTGAGCTGAGATGATAATCTCACTGTGGTTTTGATTAGCATTTCCCTGATGATTAGTAAGGAAGAACTTTTTTTTCATATATTTCTTGGCCATTTCTATATCTTCTGAGAAATAACTATTCAGATCCTTTTTCTATTTTTAGATTATTTGCTTTTGC
>NW_026002973.1:0-2216 GCF_001458135.2 Marmota marmota marmota | reverse complement strand
CCCCCCCCATGAATACCTGAAATCATGGGTAGTACCAAACTCTATATATACAATGTTTTTTTCCTATACATAGGTACAAAAATTTAATGTTTTTTCCATCTTAACTAAGCATGTCTTATACACTGTGGCTGTAACTTTTGCAGTTTGAGGTGTGACATCAAGCTAACATGAATTTCTTTTTCCTTGTTCACAATTTCACAGAAAATTCATTCTTACTGTAGATCTTAGCACCCTCGACCACATGACTTTTTTCCTTATGAATTCAAGAACTCTCACCATTTCACTTCAAAGTAGTACTTTATGGTTTCTCTTTGGCATATTCAAATCACCAACATCAAGATTCTTGTGCTTTGGGGCCATTGTTAAGTAAAATAAGGGTTACTTGAACATGGCTTTGTGATATTGCGATAGTCCATTTTATAAACAAGATGACTACTTAGTGATAAATGGATAGGTAGTGTATACAGTGTAGTTACTCTGCATAAAGGAATGATTCACATCTTGGGCAGGATGGGGCAGAATGAGATTTCATTGCATAAAACCAGAGCAGTGTACACATTATTTTAAATAATTTTTTAAAATCAGCTTATTTCTGGAATTTTTCATTTAATATTTTTAAACCTCAGTTGACAGTGACTCACTGACATGACAGCAAGCCAAGACCATGTATATTCTCTCAACAATCATGTATTAAGCATATAATTTGTGTCAAGCACTATGTTGAACACTGTTTGCAGGATCAAAGTGTTTTTACTCAATGGTAAATAAAGGAGTAATCAGAAACCATACAAGAATCAAAATATGAGGATTCGGATCTTGAGTGAAAAAATGCCTCTTAGATAAGAAGAGGAATGAATCTGGTCAACTTCCAAAGTTGAGACTGGGAATATGGCACCAGAAGGGTAGAAAGAGCTGAAAATCTCCCCAGGACAAATTGAAGGGATGGTGGTGAGCAGGGAAGTCAAGAGGATATGAGTACCTGCTGGGAGCAGAGTGGCACTTCAAGTGCTCCGCACCCCCCCACACCCACCCCCCACTCCAGAATTTTTAGGCCAGTTGCTTGCTCACTTTAAGGGAAGTCACAGCTTTCACTGACCCTCCTGTAAGTTACTTTAGTGTAAGCTCTAAGTGTTACAAGCAATAAATGTGCCGTGTAACAGATTATTAAATAAAACAATTTTCTGTGTAGGATATTTCTGCAAAACATGTCAAGATTCAAATTTAGCCCAACACCAGGTATATTTTTTTATCTTTTATCATATGGCATCATCTATGTCACATTTGTTAGGTGAATTCTATGCTGTCTTTATTGTCCCTGGCCGCAGCAGCTCAACCCCAACTTCATAGTAGGCAGATGGTGAATGGTGCTCCCTGGGTAAGGAGCCCAGGCTGCTGGACCTGTGGATTGCCTTGACCTTGACCCAGCAGTTCCACCCTAACTTGTGACTGCTGAAATAGTAAAAAAACACACATACACACACACACACACACACACACACACACACACACACACAGATTTTTTTTTCAGTGAAAGATTGGTCTGGTTTATTTCCTGTCATTATTGGAAATGGTTATTATAGTTCACGTGCTTTATGTCACCTAAGTCATGACATTATGAGAGTCTAAAAAGGATTCTAGTGAGGTTTTCTCTGTTTAGTAAATGAAAAAAAAAAGAAAGAGACACAGGGTTTTTAAAAGTGTCCTGTCATGGTCATAGAGGTGATAAGTAATGAGACTGGAGTTTGAACCTAAGCATTTTGGTTCAGATCTTGTATTCTTAACCTTTATATGTACGCATTTTCATTTCCTAAAGCAGGATAACTGCTTCATCATCAAATGTGATCTTTGAAAGGTCAAACAAGTCTCCACTTTTACATGCTTTCCTTTCATTAGCTTGGCAAAAGCCTTGTCATCTATAATTGAATTTCAGTAATTGCAGTATACTCTCATCTTTGGAATCAGCCATGTGACATGGACAGATATATTATCAATTAATTCCCTATTTTATCGATTCAGATGTTTATAACTTCATGAATAATTTAGTTCAAATTCTCTGATTTTTTTCAAAATTATCTGTGGTGTTCAGCATTCAGGATGAAAGCTACACATTTAATAATTAAACCATTTGAATGCCTAGAATGGAAATAAATTTTAAAAAATTAACACTGAAAAATGACATCAGAGAATGGTATTAAAAAAAAAAAAAAAAAAAAACC
>NW_026002972.1:0-2216 GCF_001458135.2 Marmota marmota marmota | reverse complement strand
AAGGGGAGGATGAGGCAGAGGAGATGTGGGAGCTCTTAGCCTCTACCATTAGAGAAAGTGTTTGGGTTTTGGGACCACACTCAGGTGCAGGTAGCCCAAGGGTGAATGAGGATAGTGTGGGGGCTCAGATGGCAAAGTTCTCCATGCACACAGGTTGAGGAGGATGGAAAGGATAGGGAATGAGAGGGGAGGTAGGTGTGAGCACCCGTTTTAAGCCCCATGTCCTCACAGGCGTCCCTGGTGACCTTCATAGTGGATAGCCCCCAGATCCTTTGAGAGAAGTGGAGCCCCATAAGGTGAATAGGGGTCCAGAGAACTTGATAAGATAGTGACTACAGCCAGGGAACCTAGAGTCTGGGAGAGCAGATGCTGACTAAAGGGCTTCACTGCAAGCCCTCCCAGTGCTTCACCTGGAAGACCCTACACAGGTGTTTCAGGACTCCTAGTAAAAGCTTAGTCTGGGAATCACTCTTTCTAAGCCTGGTTTGTTGCTCAAATTTGTCTCAAAAAGGATCTTTTGATACTGACTCTTAACAGTCTGTCACTTCCCCTCTGATGAAGGGTCAGATCACACCAAAGGATGGGACAAGCCCTGCAAGACCACTTGGTGGACGAACAATCAGTAATATCTTCAGAAAAATTTATTCACAGATCTGGGAGTCTTTGGAGCAGGGTTCCCAAGTCTTCCACTAGGTGGAGCCAGTGGGCAACTTTGCAAGTTGGCTCATTTATGAAGCTTTAAAATATACAAAATCAAGCATTGTTTAAGAACACAGAATGCAATGGAACTGTAAAGAAAAGCACAGAAGTTGGCTCTTTTCACTCAAGCTCTGTGTGCCCTTGAGGAGATCTTTGCACCAACCCAGCAATAAAAGACCAGATGTCAGCGAGCCCCACATCCCTCAAGACAGCAGAATGGACAAGACAGGGGATGGTGGCGGGGCCCAGTTAAAATCAGAAAATTTCATAGAAATTCCAAATTTCTTTTTTCTCTATCCCTACATTAACCTGTCAGTGTCCTAGCTCCCTGCATGCAACCATCCCATGCCCAGGATGGAAGCTTTGGCCAGGCCAAAGCCCTGGCCCAGGAAGGAATGCAGGGCTGGAGGAAACTGACTGCAGTACCTATCAGGGCTCCCCAGGGCCTACACATCTGCATCTCCCAGCTTCGTTCCTATAGATGGCACTGCTTCTTTGGGACAGGTGGAGGCAGATCAGCATCTTCCTCCATTTTGGCCAAATTGTGATTTAATTCATTTTTCCATTTTATATTTTCTTCTCTCATTTCTGACACTGGAGAATGCCCGAATCCAGTTACAAAGACTCTAGATTCTTGGGCCCCAGGTCACACCCCGTACCTGCTACCCTTCTGGGACTTCCAATAGTCCCCAGCCATCTGACCCTAAGCCCCTCACTGAGGCACTGTCCATGTACCCTGCACACCTGGTGGCCATGAGCAGCCTGGGCCTATGGTATCCCAGCTTCCAGGATCTCAGTCCCTTCATGGACTTCCCAACTTTCTTCCCTTTTCCCACCTATGCTACATCCCCACAGCAAGTCCTCCTAAGAGCAGACTACCCAGACTACCCCAAGCTGCTCCTGGACTTCAGTGCAGGTCATTGGGCACAGTCAGGGCTGGAGGGAGAGTTCAGAGAAGAGGCCTCTGAGCCCCACCCTGGAGGCCCACTCCATGGTTAATAGCCCCCTCCCCAGTTCTGCATTCCAGGAGGTAGCAGCCAGTCTACTAGAGAAATGTGAAGGACTCAGGGCAAAGTCCTTGAGCAGGAAGGCCCTGGCATCTTGGCCAGCAGAAGGAAAGGCCAAGTGGGTTAGGGGTGGAGGGGAGCCCACATGGAGGGCATGAGGATGCTGAGTTATGTGGTGTGGCTGTCCTGTGGGTGCCCAGGTGTGATCCTCAGTGGGGCCCTGATCCCTCAGTGTATTATCAGAGGCAGCTGGGGAAGGAGGGGCTCAGCATGGCCCAGAAGGGTGAGCCCTAGGGGAGTGCAAACCCTTCCTCCAGGTCCCAAGTCCCCCCATGGCTACCCCACACAACACAGGAACTGTGATCTGTGACACAGGACACAGGGACACATGTGCAGAGATCTTTCCAAACAATAACCATATAATGAATCACAAAATAGGGTTCACAGAATGGTGCATATGTATGTGGTATGTGTGAAGTGTGTGTGTGTGTGTGAAATGTGCATGTCGTG
>NW_026002971.1:0-2216 GCF_001458135.2 Marmota marmota marmota | reverse complement strand
CAATAATACAGTGTATATCCATATGTGTATCCACAAGACAGTGATTAAGAAAAATAAATGTAAGTAATTAGCAGAAAATCATTAAAGGAAAAGGAGCAGGAAGAGGAGAGGATGAGGGTAAGAATTTAGTACAGAACTGGAGCAAATCATACCCCATGCATTTTGTAATCATGTCAAAAGGAATTCTAATGTATCACTAATATCTTTAATTTATTTTTCATTTTGAGTGAATTTTAGATTTACAGCAAAACTGTAAAACCAGTAGAAGGTTCTCATATATCTTGCACTGAACTTGCCCTAATATTAACAAATAATGGTAAAAATCAAGAAATTAATATTGTTACAATCATTTTAACTTAATGATTTGTTTTATTGCACTTGTTTTTTTATCTAATGTCCAATTTATGTTTCAAAATTCCACATGACATTTAATAGTCATGTGTCTGTAGCCTCCTCCAATCTGTGAAAATTTGAAACAATGAAAGTCTTTTAGTTGAAGGACTAAAAGTCTTTCCTTTTTTTAAAAGATTTTTTAGTTGAAGATGGACACAATATTCTTATTTTGTTTGTTTATATTTTTTATGTGGTGCTAGGGATCAAACCCAGTGCCTCATGCATACAAGTCAAGCATTCTACAACTGAGCCACAACCACGGCTCCTTTCCTTTTCTTTTATGACCTTGCTATATTAAAAAGTCCTGCTCAGATATTTTGGACTGTGTCACTCATTTTTTATTTCAATGGTATTTTTGTGACTACTTTGAGTATATTTGTTTCTGCTGAAAATAACATAATAGTGATTATGGTGTCCTTCTCAATGAATTATATCAGAGGATATATAATGTTGATAAGTCATATAATGGTGATTTCTTTCTTTTGGGTACTGAGATTGAAATCAGGAGCACTTTACCACTGAGGTACATCCTCAGTCCTGTTTATTATTTGAGGCTGGGTCTTGCTTACTTGCTGAGATTCTCACTAATTTACTGAAGCTGGTCTCATACTTGTGATCCTCCTGATTCAAACTCTCAAGTTATAAGTGTGCACCACCATGCCTGGTTTATTGGTTATTCCTCTGATTCTCCACTTTAAAGTTAATAATTTTCTTTTTTTAATTAATAATTTTCTTGGTTGATGTTCATTTTAGTCCATGCAAATATATTGATTTTCCTTAATCTTTTGTCTACTATTTTTAGCACCCATTGTGGTCATTTCCTGCAACAATTATTACAGTATTGTAATGGTGATTTTTTAAAGAATTGCCTTATTTCATTCATTAATGTGAATTCTGTAAGGAAGAACTCTCCTATAGCAGTTAATATATCAGTTTATACTCATTTTTTTTCCATTCTCTGAATTATAATTCGCTATTTATATACATTTTATCATTCAAGCTATTCTGTCTTTTGTTACTGTAAACTCTTATGAGTCCATTCATGTGATTTTTGATGTATTATCATTTTTCAGTTGAGTTTTTTTTACTATTTGACTTACATTTATCTATTTCAATTTTAATGAGTTTTTTATTTATTTTAATTATATATGACATTAGAATGCAGTTATGTACTTTGCTATGTCATACAGAGATGTGATATAATTTCTCACTTTTCTGAGTATACATGTTGCAGAGTTATATTGGTCATGTAATCACAGTAATAATGTCTGTTTCATTCTACTATCTTTCCTAGCCTCACATGCCCTCCCCTACCCTCCTCTCCCATCACTTCCCTCTATCTAATCTAAGGTAATACAATTCTTCCCTAGTGCCACCACCTTATTGTGAAATAACATCCACATATTAGAGACAACATTCAGCCTTTTGTTATGTGGGTTTGTCTTATTTCGCTTAGCATGATATTCTCCAACTCCAGTCATTACTACTAAATGCCATAATCTCACTCTTCTTTAAACCTAAGTAATATTCCATTGAAACACACACACACATACACACATGCATATATATGTATATATATATATATATATGTGTGTGTGTGTGTGTGTGTGTGTGTATATATATATATATATATATATATATATATATATATATTACATTTTATTTATCCATTCATCTATTCAGGAACTATAGTATGCTGATTTTAAGTTCTTTAGATATAAACTAAGGAGTGGGATGGCTGGGTCAAATGCTGGTTCCATTCCCAGTTTTCTGAGGACTCTCCATATTGCTTTACATAGTGGTTGCACCAATTTTCAGTTTCT
>NW_026002970.1:0-2216 GCF_001458135.2 Marmota marmota marmota | reverse complement strand
AAGGGGGACAAATGAATGACAGTAGAGGGGGCAGAGAGAGAAGAGGGGAGGGGAGGGGAGGGGAGGGGGGATAGTAGAGGATAGGAAAGGCAGCAGAACACAACAGACAGGAGTATGGCACTATGTAAATCAATGAATGTGTAACTGATGTGATTCTGCAATCTGTATATGGGGTAAAAATGGGAGCTCATAAACCACTTGAATCAAAGTGTGAAATATTATATATCAAGAACTATGTAATGTTTTGAACAGCCAATAATAAAAAATTTTAAAAAAATTTTGCTAATAATGTAAGTTCTCATTAAAATTTGAATCCTAAGAGTATTTATCAACTCTCTACTTTCTGATCATTTCGTGAGGTGCTTCTCTCCACCACACTCTTGTTCTGCCTCACCTTGAGCTCCAAGGAATGGAGCCAGCATTCTATGGATTAAGACCTCTAAAACTGTGAGCCCCTAAATAAATCTTTTCTTCTTTTTTGTTCTGGTCCAGTCCTTTAGTCACAGCAGCAAAAAAGCTGACTAAAACAGAAACTGGGATTGTTGCTGTGACTGACCTTACCGTGTGGTTCAGAATTTTTTGAAGCTTTTTTGGAATTGGTGGGAGGAATTTGGGATGTGTAGCAATGCAAGCTGGAAATGCTTTATATTGTTGTAAGCAAAGATTAATGGCCGATTCTGGTGGGAGCACAGAAGATCAGAATGCCAATAGTACTGTGAACAGTGAAAACAGGACTCAAGAGGGTTTGGAAAAGGAGGGCTCAATAGGAATTTGGAGTAGGGGGCATTCATGTTATGTTCTAGCTGATAAAGTTGTCTGCATTTTCCCGTGTCCTGAGACTTTCTGTGAGGCTGATTTTAAAAGCAATGTACTTCTTAATCTGACAGAAAATGTCTAGGCAGCATAGCATTCAGGAAATGGCATAGGTATTGCTAGCGGCTTTTAGCTAAGCTTATTATAATGTTCAGGAGCAAAAAGCAGAGCAGAAAGGTTTGAAAAACTTAGTCTTGAAAGGCAGAAGTAAAACTGGGGCTAAGGAAATTGCAGTTGTTATAGACATTGCCACTGAAGAAATGCTAAAGACTTTGCCCAGGGACAATAAGAAAGATGGCTTGAGGACACCTCAGAAGCTGGCTAGACCACACACATCTTAGGCTCAAGGCAGCAAAAGTGAAAATTCTCTTGAGAAGAAACCAGTGGGGAATCCTTCTTGCACAAGGGGGCCTAGAAAGTTTTTTCAATGTCCTCAGTCACCTCAGTCACTCAGAAGCTGATGGAGCCAGGGTCCCTGAAGTCTTGGCTACTGCTCAAGATGGTAGTAGACCTTGGCATCAACGACATGGTGCTGGTTCTACAGGAATGCAGGATGCTGGAGTTGAGGGTTCATGGAGGCTTCCACCAAGATTTCAAAGAAAGGGCTTGGAAGCCAGGCAAAGTGCAACAAGGTCAGTATCCCTGGGGGTAGCCCCTGAGAAAGGTATGGAGGTTTGAGGAGGAAGCTGAAGTTGCTGTGGACACCCCCAAGATTAAGAAATACCGGTAATGTGGAACATTATCCTAGGAAAGCTATAGGAGTTGATCAGAGATAAGCCAACAGAAAGGCCACTTGGGCTGCAACCAACAAGGCCACAGGGTGGAGCTACACAGCCCTTTGGAGAGGATATCATGCCATGTGCTCCAGATGCCAAACAGATAACTACAGGACTTGTTTGCCCAGCTGGATTTCGGTATTGGTTTGGTCCCATCCCTTTTTTCTAGCCCCTATTTTTGTAAATGGAAATGTTTACTCTGTACCTTTATATATTGGATACTTGTAAATTGCTTTTAATTTTCAGAAGCTTACAATTTGAGATTGCCTTGATTCTTAAGACTTCGGACTTGAAATTTGAGCAATCTCAGAACTGTTGAGACTATGGGGACTCTTGGAAATGGACAAAATATATTTTGCATTGTGAGATGGTTGTGAGCTTTGGAGGTCCAGAGAAATGTAATGGTTTGGGTGTGAGGTGTCCCCCAAAAGCTCACGTGTGAGACAATGCAAGAAGGCTCAGTGGGGAAATGATTGGGTTGTAAGAGTCTTAACCCAATCAGTGAATTAATCCTGATAAGGATTAACTGAATGGTAACTGAAGTGGTAGGGTATGGCTGAAGGAGGTGGGAATTGGGGCCTGGCTTAGGGGTATATATTTGTATCTGACAAGTGGAGACCCCCCCCC
>NW_026002969.1:0-2216 GCF_001458135.2 Marmota marmota marmota | reverse complement strand
ATTTAGGATTCAGGTTTAGGGTTAGTGTTAGGGTTAGGGTTAGTGTTAAAGATAGTGTTAGAAGTAAGGAGAGTTTTAAGGTTAGTGTTAGGGTTACGAATAGGATAAGAATTAGAGTTAGAGTTAGAGTTTGGGTTAGGGATTGTGTTAGGTTTAGTGTCAGGTTTAGTGTTAAGGTTAGTTTTAGGGTTAGGTTTAGTGTTATGGTTAAAATTAGGTTTAGGGTTAATGTAAATTTTAGAGTTCGAATTAGGGTTAGTGTGAGGGTTAGTGTTAGGGCAAGAATTAATGTTAGGGTTAGGGTTAGAGTTAGGGTTATGCTTAGGGTTAGTGTTAGGGTTAGTTTTAAGTTAGGTTGTGCATTAGTGTCGGGTTAGGATTAAGATTAGTGTTAGGGTTAGGGTTTATTTTAGGTTTAGGGTTAGGGTGAGGATTGGTGTTAGGGTCGGGTTAGTGTAAGAGTTAGGGTTAAGTTTGGGTGTAGGGTTAGTGTTAGGCTTAGGTTTAGGTTTTGTTTTAGGTTTAGGGTTAGGTTTTTGTTTATATTTTTGGTTAGGATTCAGATTAGGGTTCAGTTAGTGTCAGGGTTACTGTTGGGATTTGGTTCGGGTTTGATTTAGGGTTAGGGTTCGTGTTAAAGTTGGTTTGAGGTTAGGTTTAGTGTTAATGTTTGTGTTAGGGTTAATGTTAGGGTTAGGGTTAGGTTTAGTGTATTCCTTAGGGTTAGGGTGTGGTTTAGTGTTAGTGTAGGGTTAGATTATTGTTTGTTTTAGTATTAGTGTTAGGTTAGGTTTAGAATTAGTGTTAGGCTTAGGGCCAGTGTAAGAGTTATGGTTAGTGTTAGGTTTAGGGTAAGTGTTAGGGTTATGTTTGGGGTTTGTGGTATGGTTAGGTATAGGGTTAAGTATACTGTTATCGTTAGGATTCGGGTTATGGGTAGGGTTAGGATTAGGTTAGAGTTAGGGTTATGGTTAGGTTTTCTTTTAGGTTAGATTTAGGTTTAAGATTAGGGTTACGGTAAGTGTTAGGGTTAGAGTTAGGGTTACGGTTAATGTTAGTTTTAGGTTGAGTGTTAATGTTTGTGTTATGGTTAGGGATAGGGTTACTGTTAGCGTTAGTGTTAAGGTTAGGGTTAGGATTACTGTTAGGTAAAGAGTTACGGATATGATTTGTATTAGGGATAGTGTTAGTGTTAAAGATCTGTTTAGGTTTACTCTTAGGGTTAGGGTTAGGTTTGGGGTTAGTGTTAGGTTTATGGTTAGGGTTACGTTTATTTTTAGGTAAGGGTTAGGGTTAGGTTTAGGGTTAGGGTTATGGTTAGGGTTAGGGTTAGTTTCAGAGTAACGGATAGGGTTAGGTTTAGGGTTAGTGTTAGGTTTATGGTTAGGGTTATGTTTATTTTTAGGTAAGGGTTAGGTTTAGGGTTAGGGTTATGGTTAGGGTTAGGGTTATTTTCAGAGTAATGGATAGGGTTAGGTTTAGGGTTAGTGTTAGATTTAGGGTTTCTGTTTGTTTTAGGGTGAGGGTTAGGGTTAGGGTTTGTGTTAGATTTAGGTTTAGTGTTAGGGTTTCAGATAGGAATACTGTTCGGGTTACACTTAGGGTTAAGTTTAGGGTAAGTATTAGGGTTATGGTTAAGGTTAGGATTAGGGTTAGTGTTAAGCTTAAGGTTTAGGGTTAGTGTTAGGATTAGGGTTATATTAGGGTTAGGATAGGTGTTAGGTTTAGGGTTATGGTTAAGGTTAGGGTAAGTGTAAGTGTTAGGGTTAGGTTTAGGTTTATGGTTAGTGTTAGTGTTAGGTTTCAGGTAAGGGTTAGGGTTAGTGTTAGGTATAGAATTAGGGTTAGCTTTAGAGTTAGTGTTAGGGTGTGCGTTAGGTTTTGTGTTAGGTTTAAGGTTAGGGTTAGGGTTAGGGTTACGGTTAGGATTCAGAATAGATTTACATTTTGGGTTGGATTAGGTTAGCATTAGGATTGGGGTTAGAGTTTGTTGTAGGGATATATTTAGGGAAAGGGTTAGTGCTAGGGTTAGGCTTAGGATTAAGGTTAGGCTTAGTGTTAGGGTTAGTGTTAGGGTTAGCGTTAATGTCATGTTTACGGTTAGGTTTAGGGTTAGGGTTAATGATAGGGTTAGGGTTTGGGTTAGGGTTTGTGTTAGGTTTAGTTTAGGGTTAGTGTTAGGGTGAGTGTTAGTGTTAGGGAATGTTTTAGTGTTA
>NW_026002968.1:0-2216 GCF_001458135.2 Marmota marmota marmota | reverse complement strand
AGAGAGGATTCATCTTTTACCTAGCCTTACTATATTCCCCATATTTGGGCCTTCTCGGTTGATGGTACACTGTCAGGAACAGTTTGTGTTTTAAGTTTTCATTTCATCTTGACTTATATATGTAATTGAAAATGGAGCTGGATAACAAACAGGGTTGGTGTTAGCTGCTTGAAACTTCACACACTTAATCAGTTCTCTGTGGGCACTCTGAGATTTGCTCCTTGTGAATGTAGCCCTATACTGAAGTATGCAAAGCATAGGTTTAGTGTTAGGGCAATGTATAGGGCTAAGTTTAGTGTTAGAGTCACGGCAAGGGTAAGTTTTAGGGTTAGGATTAGAACTCTTCAGAGCTAAATTTAGGGCTAGGTGTAGGGATAGAGTTTGGTTTATGTTAAGGTTTAGGGTTAGGGCTATGGCTCGGTTTTGTTTTAGGGCTAGGGCTAGTGTTAGGGCTAGATTTTGGATTAGTGTTAGAATTAGGGCTAGTGTTAGTATGAGGTTTAGGATTAGGGTTAGGGTTAGATTTTGATTTAGGGTTAGATCTAGGACTAGGGTTAGGGCTAGGTTAGGGTTCTGGAAGGGATAGGGTTAGAACTATTGATATGGCTGAGAGTTAGTTTTAGACTTACTACCAGGCTTAGATTAGGGTTAAGGTTACAGTTAAATTAGGGCTAGAATTATGGCTAGGGTTAGTGTTAGGTTTAGGCATAGGGGTAGCCCTAGGTTTAAGGTTAGTATTGAGGTCAAGGATATGCTTAGGGGAATGGGTGCTGTTATATCTAGCTTTAGATTTAGGATGAGGTTTAGAATGAGGATTAGTGTTAGGGTTAGTGTTCAGGGTAAAATTAAGGTAGGTTTAGGGTTAGAATGATGTCTAGGGTTTCTGTTTGGTTTAGGGCTATGACTAGGTCTAGGACTAATGTCAGCTCTAGGGTTATGGTTATGGATAGCTTTAGACTAATGTTATGCCTATTTCTAGTGAATTACATTTAGAGTAAAGGTCAGGATTAGACCTAGGGGTGTTATTAGGGTTAGAGACAGGGTTGGCATTTGGTTTAAGTTAAAGTATACAGTTAAGGCTTGAGTTAGTGGTAGGTTTAGGTTTAGGGTTAGGGTAATGGATATGGTTAGGTTTAGGTTTCAGTTAAGGTTTAGGGTAAAGAATTGGTTAGGTTTTTTAATAGGGTTAGGATTAGCATTAGGGTTCGGGTTATGTTTAGTGTAATGGATAGGTTTAGAGCTCAGGTTACGGCTAGGTTATTGTTCGGATTAAGTCTAGGATTAGGGTTAGTTTTGGGATAGGTCTAGGGTTTGGTTTAGGGTAAGCATTAGGGTTAGGGTAAGTGTTAGAATTAGGGCTAGGGTTATGGGTAGGTTAGAGTAAAGGTTAGTGTTTGAGCTAGGATTAGAGCTAGGGCGAGGGTTAGGTTTAAGTTTAGGTCTAGGTTTATATTTAAGGTAATGGTTTGGTTTAGTGTTAGGGTTATGGCTAGGGTTTTAATTAGGGTTAAGGTTCAGTTTAGGGTAATGGATAATATTAGAGGTAGGTTTAGGGTTAAGGATAGGGTATGCGTTAGGCTAGTGTTAGGATTAGGTTTAGTGTAAGGCTTAAAGTTTCAGCCAAGGTTAGGGCTATTGCAAGGATTAGGTTTTGGGTTACTTCTAGGGTTACATTTATGTTTAAGGTTAGGTTTAGTGTTAGGGCTAGGGTTATAATTAGGGTTAGAGTAAGTGTAATGGATAGGGTTAGAGCTAATGTTTGGACTAGGATCAAAGTTAGGATTAGAGCTAAAATTAGGGTTAGGGTTTAGAATGAGACTAGTGTTAGTTTAGTGAAAGGGTATTCCTTGAGCTAGTGTTAGGTCTAAGACACAAGTTAGGGTTAGGGTTAGGGTTAGTGTTAGGGCTATGATTAATGTTAGGGTTATGTTTAGGACTAAGTTTAGGCCTAGGATTAGGGCTAGGTTTTATGTTAGGGTTAGGGCTAATGTTAGAACTATGGGTAATATAAGAGCTAGGGTTATGTTTAGGATTAGTTTTAGGGTTAGAGTTATGGCTAGGATTTTAATTAGATTTAGGGTTAAGTTGAGGGTAATGGATAATATTAGAGGTAGGGTTAGGGTTACTGTTTGGGTTAGGGCTAGTGTTAGGATTAGGTTTAGTGTAAGGCTTAATATTTCAGCTAACGTTAGGGCTATTGCAAGGATTAGGTTTCG
>NW_026002967.1:0-2217 GCF_001458135.2 Marmota marmota marmota | reverse complement strand
TGGTTATGGTTAAAATTAGGGCTATGGTTCAGGTTAGGTCATGGTTAGTGTAACAAATAGGATTAGAACTGCAGTTGGGGATAGGGTTATGGTTAGTTTAAGGCTATGATTAGGGTCAGGCCTTGGATTAGAATTCAGTTAGGGTTATGGTTAGGATAATGTATAGGATTCGAGCTAGGGTTAGGTCTAGGGTTATGGTTAAGATTAGGGCTATGGTTCAGGTTAGGTTTTAGGTTAGGACAGGTTTAGGTTTAGGGTTAGGTTTAGGTTAAGTGTTAAGGACCTAGTTAGGGTTAGGGTTAGTATTAAAGCTAGGGTGAGGGATCGGAATAGGGCTAGGTTTCGGGTTAGGTTAAGGCTAGTGTACCACTATGTCTAATGTAAGATCTAGGGTTATGAATAGGGCTAGTTTTAGGGTTAGTGTTAAATCTAGGTCTAGTGTTAGGGTTAGGTTTAGGTTCAGGGTGATGATTAGAGATAGGGTTAGTGTTAGGGTCAGAGACAGGATCAATGTTACCTTTAGTGTTGGGGATAGGGCTCAAATTAGGGCTAGGGTTAAGGCTATGTGTAGGGTTAGGGTTTGTGTTAGATTAGGGTTAGAATTAGAGATAGGGTTAATGTCAGGTCTAAGGTTAGGGTTAAGGCTATGGCTCAATTTTGTTTTAGAGCTAGGGATAAGGTTAGGGGTAGCTTTAGGATTAGCAATAATGTTAGGGCTAGTAGTAGGTTGAGGTTTAGGCTTAGATTTTTTATTATGGTTAGTTCTAGGTTTAGGGCTAGGGCTAGGGTTAGGGCTAAGGTTAAGGCTAGTGTTAGGGTTACGGTAACACTAGGGTTAGAACTAAAAATAGGGCTAGAGGTAAAGGTAGAGTTATTCTTTGGGCTAGGGTCAGGAGTAGGTTTAGGGTTAGGTCTAAATTAGGGCTAGGATTAGCGCTAGGGTTAGTGTTAGGGTTAGGCCTAGCGTTACGGCTAGAGTTAGGGTTAATGTTAGGGTAAGGGTTAGGTTTAGAGTTTGGGGAAAATGGGGTAATAGCTAGGTTTAGGACTAGGGTGAGGGTTATACTTAGGGTTAGCGTACAGTTTAGGATTAAGGCTAGGTTTAGGGCTAGAATGAGAGTTTGTGTTAGGGATAGGGCTAAGATTAGGGCCAGGGCTAATGCCAGGTCTAGTATTATGGTTAAGGATAGTTTTAGGGTTAGGATATGGCTAGGTCTAATGTAAGGTTTAGGTTTAGGGTAAAGGTCAGGTTCAGAGCTAGGTGTATTATTAGTGTCAGAGTCAGGGTAGGGATTGGTTTAGGTTAAGGTCTGGGGTTAAGGCTCGAATTAACATTAGGTTTTGGGTAATGGATCGGGTTAGATTTAGGGTTCAGGTTAAGTTTAGGGTTCTGAGTAGCCTTAGGGATAGCTATACAGTTAGGTTTAGTCCTATTGTTAGCATTTGGGTTAGGCTTATGTTTAGGGTAATAGGATTACAGCTAGGGTTGGGGCTAGGTTTATGATTAAGATTAGGGCTAGAGTTAGGGTTAGGGTTAGGGTTAAGCTTAGGTTTAGGGGTAGGTTTAGGGTAAGTGTTAGGTTTTGAGCTAGGTTTAGGTCTAGGGCAGGACTAGGGTTAGAGCAGGTCTAGGGTAAAGGTTAAGGTTAGGGCTATGTTAAGCATTAGGGTTAGGATTAGGGTTATGGTAATGGATAAAGTTACAGCTAGGGTTTGGGCAATGGTTACAGTTAAATTAGGGTTAAAGTAATAGTGATAAAGCTATGTTAATGTTTAGGTTTAGGATTAGGGCTAGGTTTAGAGGTCGTGATAGGGTTAGAGTTAGTTAATTCAAATTTCTTTGATTCAATCCAGGATTCATCTTTAACTAACCTTACTCTGTTCCCCAGGTTTTCGTCTTTTGGTCCAACTGTTTGGTTCCAGAATAGTTAATATTTTCATTTTACTTAATTTTGACCTATACGAGTAAATGTAAATGGACCTGGAAATCAAACAGGGTTTATGCTAGTTGCTTGAAACTGCACACACACCCTCAATTCTTTGTGGAGACACTGTAGTATGTTCCTTGTGAGTGTAGGCCTAAGCTGAAGCATGCAAAAACAACTTTATCTGAGAGCCCATTAGGAGAAAGCAGGGAAATATGCATGCACTGAAATTCCTCCCATAATTATTTGCTCAGATTTGTTTGATACTGCATAGTATTCATTATTTAGCTGG
>NW_026002966.1:0-2217 GCF_001458135.2 Marmota marmota marmota | reverse complement strand
TCGATAACGCTAAAGCTAACACTAACCTTAACCCTAAACCTAACCCTGAAACTAAACCTAACACTAACCCTATCCCTAACACTATCACTATATCTAAACGTAACTCTAACCCTAAATCTAACCTCAACCATAAACTTATCCTTAACATTAAGCCTAAACCTAAACTGAACCCTTAAGCTAATCCTAACTGTAACTAAAACCTTAATCATAAACCTAACCCTAACCTAAATCAAACCCTAAACCAGTCCCTGACACTAACACTAACCAATCCCTATACCTAACACTAATTCTAACCCTTACACAAACACTAACCCTAACCATAAACCTAACCCAAATTTAACAATAACCCTAAACCTAAATCCAACCATAACTCTAACCGTAACCCTAACCCTAACACTAACACAAACCTTAACATTAACCCTAAAACTAACACTAATGCTAACAGTAACAATAACCCTAACACTAAACCTAATTGTAACCCTTACATAAACTGTAACCCAAAACCAAAAATAACCCTAACCTTAATCTTAAAACTAAACCTAAACCTAATACTAACCTTAAAACTGTTACGTGAACCCTAACCCTAACACTAAATAACCTTACCCTAACAGTAACTTGAACCCTAACACTAACTCTAACACTAAACCAATCCCTAAACTTAACACTATCCCTAACCCTAACCATAACCCTAACCCTAACATGAACCCTAAAACTAACCCTACCACTAACCCTAACCCTAACACTAACACTAACTGTAATCCTAACCCTAACCCTAATACTAACACTAACCATAACCCTAACCCTAACACAAATGGATCCCAAACCATAACCCTGACCCTAACCTAACCCTAATTCTAACCCTTACCTAAACCTAATCCTATACCTAACACTAACTCTAAACCTTAAATTAACACTAAACCTAACTTCAACCCTAACCTTAAGCCTTTTAATAACACGAACAAAAAAGGGAACACTAAACCTACCACTAATCCTAAACCTAAACCTAAAACTAACACTAAACCTAACCCTGACTCTAACCATAACCCTCACACTAACCCCAACACTAACACTAACCCAAACACTAAACCTAACATATATCTTAACACTAACACTAACCCTTACTTTTAAACAAATATAACCCTCACCCCAACACTATCCCTAACCCTCTCCCTAACCCTTAACCTAACCCTAACATTAATCCTAATCCTAACCCTAACCCTAAAACTAACTCTAACCTTAACCCTAGCCATAACCCTAACACTTACCCAAACCCTAATCCTAACATGAATCCTAACCCTAATCCTAAACCTAACACTATCCCTAAACATAAAACTAAACATATCTCTAATCCTCATAGAAACTCCAATGCTAACACTAAACCTAAACCTAACCCTATCCCTAACCCTAACTCTAAACCTAAACCTAACAGTAACCCTAAGAATAATCCTAACATGAACCCTAAACCTAATCCTACCCCTAACCTACACCTAATCCTAATGATAAACCTAATACTAACTCTAAACCTAAACCTAACAGTAAGCTTTAAACTAACCCTAACCCTAACACAAAACCTAACCCTAACCCTAACACTAACCCCAATCCTAACCCTAACCCTAATCCTACCGCAACCATAACACTAAACCTAACAATAACCCTAATTGTAACACAACCCATAACCCTAACCATAACCATTACCCTAATCAAACCCTAACCCTAACCCTAAGATAACAATAACTGTAACCCTAATCCTAACGATAAACCTAACACTAACACTAACCCTAACCCTAAACCTACCCTAAACTTAACCCTAAACCTAACAGTAACACTAACCCTAAACCTGTCCCTAAACCTAACACTAACACTAACAATAAATTTAACCCAAACACTCACACTATTCGTAACCCTAACGCTTACACTAACCCTATCACTAACCCTATCCCTAACATTAACCATAATCCTAACACTAACACTAACTCTAAACCCAACGCTAACCCTTACACTAACACTAAACTTAACCCTAAACTTAACCCTAACACTAATGCTAACCCTAAACTTAAACCTAAACCTAACACTAACTTTAAACCTAACCCTAATCTTAACACAATCACTAACCCTAACTCTCACCCTAAGTTTAACTCTAATCCTAACACTAAAACTTAACCTAACACTAACACTAACTGTAAACCTAACACAAAACTTAACCCTAATCCAAACCCT
>NW_026002965.1:0-8290 GCF_001458135.2 Marmota marmota marmota | reverse complement strand
TTTTTTTTTTTTTTTTAATTAAATGAAGGACTCAGGGCAGTGTCTCACGTAGGAGACTTTTCGGGACGTCTGTTCATGAACTCCAGAACAACTCTGTAAGGTCAGGCCTCTCATCCTTGTATGGCAGATGAGGAAAGTGAGGCTCCTCAGGGGACCTGACCTGGCCGTGCTGCCCCCTTTCTGGGCCGCCGTCTGGTAAGGGCAGAGTTCTGCTGTCAGGCCAGTGTGACTGCCATTCCTGGTTTTGTCACCTCCTAGTTGCGAGGTTTTTCTCCAGGCCACACCTTACTGAGCTGCTGTTGGCTGTCCCACCCATAAGGCAGGGGGTGGGGTGGGGTGGTAATAGGTTAGGCAGATGCTCTGAGCATGTGCAACCAGCATGAGCCTCGGCACACAGGGCCAGCACACAGGGCCAGCACTGTTCTGGAAGAGGCCCAGGTGGCAGAATTGGGTCCATATGGGTGGACACCCTGAGAGTGCTATGGTTTAGATAAACCTCCCCCAGAGGACCTTGTTCCCCAGCCCCTTAGCACTCTTAGAAGGTGGTGGAACCTTTAGGATGTGGGGCCTAGTGCAAGGACGTTATCTCACTTGGGGTCTGCCCTCAAAGGGGATTGTGGGGCCCCAGACCCTCCTCTTTCCTCTTTTTTTGCTTCTTGGTCTCCAGGAGGTGAGCAACGTATTCTGCCATGTGCTCCCCTATGATGTGCTGCCTAGCCACAAGCCCAAGAACAACGGCGTCAACTAACTTGTCGGAAACCTCTGAAACTATGAGTCAAAATAAACCTTTCTTCTTTAAGTTGATTATTCTCAGATATTTTGTTACAGTAATAGAAAGCTAATATGGACAGAATCGCTTCCTGCAGCCTACCTGTCCTTAAGTGGTGAGCTACACATCTCTTTGAATGACCTGCAGGGCCAGGAGAGGGACAGAATCCTCTGGAGGAGGCAATTTAAGCCAAGACCAGGAATGTGGCCTTTATCCCTAGCAGTCTTTACTCCTTTTACTGTCTCCTGATCCCCTTTTAGTCTGTCCTTGGAAAGGTATCCCACCTCTATGGACCTGATTTCCATTGCTGAGCCTTCCCAGGATGGTGGTTATGAGGAATACTCTGGGCACCCAGACTGCCTGGGTCCAATCCCAGCTTCCCTGCTTTTGCTTGCTGATTGCATGATTCTGACCCTCATTTTTCCCCTCTGCAAAATGGGGATAGTAACAGTACTCATCTCACTGCCCTTGTAAGGATCCGATGAGCAGTGAGGAAGGCGTACTCATGGGTACCAAGTGTGCCGCGGGGTCTCAAGGGCTGTGGGCTATCACTGCTACCATGGCTCTTTATTGGCCGGAAAGGGGACGGAGGACCTGTGTGATCCTGGATACCAGGGGCTGGCCCCCTAGTCCCTGTTCCCCAACCTGTGGCCTGCAGTCCGCCTGGCTGCCTGCAGCATCCAGTGATCGACAGCCTGGCCCGGTGGCGCCCTGGCAGGCCTGCCCTGGCAGCTGCTCACACAAGGCGAGGCCCTGGGAGCTTCAGAGAATTAATTAGGCTGCATTCCTCTTCCAGGGCTCCTGGCGGGCCCGCACACGGCCCCCTTCTGAGCTGCTGAGGGCTCTTGGCTGGGATCCCTGGCAGGCCAAGGCGAGCCCCACACTCTGCCCTCCCTGGAGAGGAGGGGCCGGGCGAGCAGAAAGCACGGCCAGGGAAGGGCCAATGGAAAGGCAGCAGCTGGAGGCACTCCGGTCCTGGCCTCCCCTGCTCGGTAACCTTCGCTAGCTCCCCATCACTCAAGATCAAAGTCCTGGCATCGGAGGCTGCTCCCAGCCTGGCCCCTGCTGCTCAGGCTGGCTGCCTCTCTCTGGACTCTTCCGGGGTCTGGCCGACGTGCCTGGCACCACTTCCCCAGCTGTGATGCCCTGTCCCCCTCCCAGCATGTGGTAGCCCTGCCCGTCCTTCAGCTGCCTTGCCACCAGCTTCAAGGACAACTCAAGGCATTTTCTACCCCTGTCCCTTTCATTTGTTCCTGCCTGCCATCCCTGCCCACCCGGGAGACCTCAAGGGCGGCAGCATGGCGTCCACAGGTGTGAAGCACTAACGGCAGGCGATTCCGGTCTCCCCTGGGAGACTGACTCCAAGGCTGTGGAGGGGTGGCAGTTACTGTAGGTGACCCTTGCCTGGAGCGCCAGCCCCTCATGCCGGTGCCAGGGCTTGGTGTGGTGCTCAGGAGTGTACCATCTGTTCCTGCCTGACTCTCCCACCTTTCCCAGGCCCCCTCACTCAACTGAGTCTCTTAAAACTTGGTTCACATGTCACCTTCTCCAGAAAGCCACTTGGAGTCCCCTTCCCCAGGGAGTCCATCTTAGTGTAGTGGTTCCCTGTTGGAGAGGTGGGAGAACTTACCTGGAGTCTAAAGCTCCACTGAGCCACACACTAGCTGTGTGGTTTTGAGCGAGTGACAGAACCTCTCTGTGTCTTGGTTATCTTTTCTATCACCTTTTTGTTTGCTTGTTTTGAGAAAGGGTCTGTGTGGCCTGGGCGGGTCCCCAGCTCCTGAGCTCAAGGGATCCTACTGCTTCAGCCTCCTGAGCAGCTGGGACTATGGGTGCCCACCCTGACTTCCCAATGCCAGAGCTCTGTGAATGAGGTTGCACGAGGAACCAGGAGTTAATATGGGAGAGCGACGCTAAGCCCATAATAAATGGGAGCTCCTATTTTTAATCTTAATATCCACCAGTGTTTTGTTTTTTTTTTTTTGAATGGCCCTTCTCTGGGCCTGTGATGCAGGGGCTGTGTCTGTCTTGCTCACAGAGTCTCCCCAGAGGCAATTATTTATCTCTGTTGAATGAATGGATGGCCACGGTCCAGGAATTTATTGCCTTGATAGCAAATGACTTATCTGAACTGACCCTGGACTCTATTTTCAGAGAAAGAAAAAGAGAAAGAGAGAGAGAGAAGGGGAGATGAAGAATTCTCTGGGGCTCTTTCCCGATGAAGGGAGGCAGAGGCAGCCTGGGGCTCGGCCTCGGCCTCTCTGGGTCTGGATAGGCGTCTTCTCCTGCAATGTAACCCGGATAAATCGGAGTCATCCCGCGCCCCTTCTCTGTTATCTCTGCCTGGGCTCTATTTGAAGGAACACGATTTTGACTCAGAAAACCTTGGGAAAAAAAAACGTCTCCGCGTTTTCAGTAAATACCTAGCGGGAGAAATTTTTTCCTCCCAGTACTGGGGATTGAACCCCGGGGGCGCTTTACCATGGAGTGACACTCCCAGCTCTTTATTTTTGATTTGAGATAGGGTCTCCCTAAGTTGTCCAGTCTGGCCTCACACTTGCAATCCCCCTGACTCGGGCTCCTGAGTAGAGGGATTATAGGCTTGAAACACTGCACCCACCTAAAAGGGGAGAGATTTTTGTTCCACAAAATGCAAACTTCCTAAAATGGAGACTCCACCCTTACCAGAGCTGCCTTTGACCTGGCAGCTGCTTCTCACATTTTTCCATTTCCCCCAGACTGTAACCCCACTGTTCCCCACGTCGGGGTCCCGGCTACCTAGCGTGTGATCTAGAAGCAGGCACAGACTTTCGGCACGCGTGATCCCTGGCTCTGCAAAGTTCTTGTCCTGTGGAGAGAGGCAGGGCAAGACAGATGCTGAAGTACAGGGCCCCAGCCAAAGGCCCCACTTCCAGGGACCAAGGATCTGACGGGCTGAGCGTCATCCCAGCCTGTCCCTGCCTCCTGCCTCCCCTCTTCCCTCTAATCATCTCCGCTGCTCAGTCATTTTGGGTCACTGATCTCTGAACCCTGAACAGGGCCCTGGGGCTGGTGCCAAGGGCAGTGAGCTCCTGCCTCCCCAGGCCTCCAGCATACCTTCAACCAGGGCTCCCCATGCCTCTGCTGAGCCCCAAACAGCTGGCGAGTTCTGGCCGATAGCTGTGCTTTCAGGATCATTTTGATGGGATGCTAGAAAGTGAGGGTCCCCTGGCCTTAGGCTCACAGCCATGTGAGAGGGGCTCTGACCCTGGATTGCAGTGGGCAGTAAGAGGCTGACCCCGCCCCCTCCCACCAGGCCTCTCCAGCCAGGAGGCACCGCCAACCTGCCAGGGGTGGGTGCCTTTGCTTTCCTGCCACCTGTCACCTCCGTCAGTCTCAGCCGTGACCAGCCCTCTGAGGGCAAATTTCCAAAGCCCAGTTCTGAACCATTCTCCCGATTTCGTGTCTCCCACAGCCCACAGGAGAAAATCCAGCTCCTTCACTTGAACTTCAAGACTCCTGTGGCTTCATCTTTGCTGTTCTCCCCTTGCCTGATGCAGCCATCTGTGGCCTGGCAGAGGGACCTCCCCGATAGGTCCCTGCTCACTGTCCCTCTTCCCCTTCCTGTAATCCCTCCCCTTCCCCTGTGAGTCCTGCTCAGGTTTTGAAGTGACAGGTGTGTCCCTTTGTGCAGAATCCTTTCTCTGCCCCCTGCCCCCATCTCCACTCTAGCCAGCCCCAGTCTCTCCCTCTCTGCAGGTCCTCTGGCTCAGTCCCCGTCCCACATGTTACATAATCACATTGGCAGCCTGACAAGCAGCCTCTGCTCCTCGGGCCCTGGGCTCAGCCTGGCCCCGCAGTTTGCCTGTCTGGTGATTGTACCAGCCTTGTGAGTTGAGGACTATTGCTTCCCATCTTCCGAGTTAGAAAAAATAGCTAAGGCGCAGAAAGAGCTTCGTTCAAGGTCACACTGGTGATCCATGAATTCAATCAATAAATATTTATTATGCACATGTATAATATAGACTCTGATGCAGAAAACCAGGGCTCTCATCCTGATGCCCCTTATTTACTTGCTGTGTGACTCAAGGAAAGTCCCTTGCCTTCTCTTATATCATTTTCCTCATCTGTAAAAAGGAGAATAATGAAAGTACTTGCATCACAGGATTGTTGTGAGGATAGAACGTGTTAATCTGGATAAAGTAGTAGTAGCTCAATACGCATCAGCATGTTATTCTTCCACGAGGAGATCAGGATTCGTTTTCTGGATAAGGCAGTGTTAGAGAAATATATAAATAATTATTGCTTAGTCCATTAATTTGTCCCCAGAGTAGGCTCAGGTCACAGGCTGTCACTCGCAGTATAGGTGAGCCTCAGGAAAAGGGCATGGCTTGCTTGAGAGTCTGTAGAGATGGAGGCCGTGGGTCTAGCAGCTGCCAGCAGGAGGGCCCTGGCTGCAGGCTGTCTCTGGGATCCGGGTGGGCTGCTTCTTGGGCTGTAGCAGGACTGGTGAGCCCAATGCTAGAGCCTGAGGCTTCTTCAGTCAGACAACATCAAACTCTAGCAGGGCCCTGCCAAGGCCCAAGGCAAAGGGCACAGCCAGGGCCAGGCTACGGTTCCACCACGGCACCCATCACTGACCACCAGGGCTGTGCACAGCCACCTGGCTCCATCCCTCACAGGACAGATTGGCTCTGGGCCTTGTGGTCACCCTGGCAAGACAGGGCAGCTGGAGCAGAAGCCGGTCTCCATACCCTCAAAGTCTTGGCATCTTCTAAACATGCTCTTGGAGGAAGTCCTGGCCATTGGTTTCTGTTCTGGTGGGAATGTAGGTCCCAGGTTCCTGATCACAGCGGCAAATGGCTGTGTCGGTACATGATAGATCTGAGAGGGCAGACTAGCAGCCAGAGAAGGGCCAGGATCTGGTGCTCCCTTTCTCTGCTCCTGGGTCCCCTGACTTCCAAGTAGCCCCTTCCTAAGAGAAGCCTTCCACCGAGGCTCAGCCAAAACAAAATATCAGAATATCATTTCATTGTTTATTACAAACACAAGTTCTCGGGTAAATAATTGAGGATCTAAAAAAAATACATTAAAATAAATAACTGGGATTCTCAAAGTCCTTAGAGTAAATAAGTTATATACAGAGGGATGAAGCAGAACAGGCTCTCACCAGCAGTGTCCCAAGGGCATGAGGGGGACCCGTCCTCTGGGAAGGGGGAGCCAGAGAGGACAGATGGGGCTGGTCAGGATTCCAGCTCCTGGGGGGACCCACGCAGCCTCCACGACTGCCTTAGGTGTGAGCCTGCCACACTGCAAGGTCCCTCCTGGATTGTAGCCCAGCAAACAGGAAGTTCCTCGGGACACGACCTCCAGGTTCACTCGGCCTCCCTCAGTCACTTTCAGCAGGCCTGGGGGCCAGCAGCCATCGCCAGCAGACTGCCCTGCCATCTGGGGGCCGAGGGCTGTGCAGCATGAGGGCACCAGGCTGTCCTGAGGAAGCCTCCCGCACATGTGGGGAGGCCAGCACCTATGCCAGCCCCAGCAAATGGGTCCAGCTGGCCGGGGCCAAGGCCCTGGCCCAGGAAACAGGTGGAGGGTCTCCTTGAGCTGCCCTCTCCTCCCGTGTCCACATGGGCTTTCTTCTCAACATTTCCCAGCCTACAGTGCTATCTCTTCCTCCACCTGGAGTGGGCCAGCTTGGGTTCCCTTGCTGTCTCCCGCTGTCGCCTGGCAGAGCGGATCTTGGCAGCAGAGATGTCCCTGGAAATCAAGAAGGATCAACTTAGCATCTCAGGGGACACGGACTGTCTCAGGAAGCAGGGGCAATGGAGGATGAGAGCCCTTGCCCAGATCCTGGGTGATGGCTGCCTTGGGCTCAGAGGGTGACCAAAGCCCAAAAGCAAGGCCTACACATTAAGACAGGTCACACAGGGGCCCAGAAGCTTCTTTGCTGATGGGGGTCTTTGATAAAGTTGGTGTTCAATGCTGTCAGAATGACCAGCCGGCCAGGAGTAGCCCTGGAATTTCCCACAATCTGCCCTCCCTCTTCCACACCTTGCTCACTGTCTATCTTCCTCTTCCAAACTGCACAAATTCTACCCATTCTTCAGGGTCCTGTTCGAGATGGTCCAGACCAGACAAATATGGCTCCAGTCGCCCTTTGAACCTGGCTGAGACCCTGGCAATGTTGAAGCATCCACTTCTTGGCCCAGTGAGTCTCAGCCTGGGCGTTGGAGGCTGGCCTCAAGGTATGGGAATGTGGGCGAGGGCCACAACCTCTCTGAGACCCTTTCTCAGCCTATGGATAAAAACAGGCCTGAACTGCCCTGAGGATGGGTGCTTCATGGGCACAGCAAGCTCTCTGCACACTGTGAAGTGCTGTGGACTTGCAAAGTCTTATTCTAATTTTTTTTTCATCTTTAGACAGCGTGGGGGCCAATGCCTGCTCTTGCCCACCCCACCATCCTGCCTTTTCTCTTATTTGTCTTCCTCTTCCCCTCATAGGATGGGAATCCCTGTGGGGCTATGCTGGACCCCAGCACTGTTCAGCCCTCAGGAGCCCTAAGTGGCAGAGACGGGAAGTGGTGAAGACCTGCAGAGTTCCCCTGGGCTCAACTTCATGCACCCAGCCCTACAACAATCCTGTGGAATGGATGGCCATTTCCCTGGTTTCAAAACTAAGGATCTGAAACACAGAGAAGTGGTGGGCCAAGCCTGAGGTCACAATGTGTTTGTGGTAGGGTTGGGGTTCAAATCAGGGGGTCCCTGTTCTAGCAGTTGCTCCGGTCACTCTGATGCACGGGCAGGAGTGAGGTTTCTGTTCTTAAGGCAGACTGGTGAACAAATACTCATAAGCACCTTCTGCACAAAGCCTGGAGCTGAGCCACAGTAAGACCAGAGGGGAAGAGGTGCAGACTGGACAGGGAAGAGACAGCAGGCCGGGCAGTGGGCCCCCTCCAAGTCTTAGGTTGTGGGAGATGATTGATGGAGATAGCCTGAATGGACAAACTATGATCCTTCCCAGTCATGAGCCCTTAAACCCTCTAAAACACTGCAAGTAAGGCCCAGGGGTAACAAAAAACAGTGGTTGAGCGTGTAAACTCTGGAGTCAGCCAGATGCCACTGTGTGACTTTGGGCAGTGGCTTTCCCTCTCTGAGTCTCTGTTCTCTTGGCCGGACAATGAACACTTACGCCTCATGTGGAGAAGGGAGATGGGAAAGGCCTCCAGGGCATGTTCGACTAGGGCGATGCGCTTACCTTAGTCTCTGGAGGAGCTCTCCTTCCTTGGTCCATGTCTTTCTAGTCTGGAACACATCTGCAGGGGACTGGCTGCTTAGGACTGACCTGGCTTCAGCCCTGAATAGAGAGCAATAAGGCCCCAGTGAGGGGCTATCCAGGGCCCCAAAGCCACCTGGCTGCAGGCTCGGGCTAAGCTGCTCCCACCCAGCACCACTTGCTGGGAGGAGTGACAAATACGCTTTAGAGCTTTAACTTACAGCAAGGTGTGTGTGTGTGTGTGTGTGTGTGTGTTCAGGTGGGGC
>NW_026002964.1:0-2217 GCF_001458135.2 Marmota marmota marmota | reverse complement strand
TATATATATATATATAAACTAACAGCAGTTTTAGTATCTTGGTATTAACATTTTCATAATTTTTGTTTTCCATTTTTTTCTAAATTGTCTAAACTTTTTACATGAATTATCTGTATGAAGCAACACAAGGAATGTAACAATAATTGACATAAACTGGACTTTTTAATATTTAGCTTAAATTATTAGTATTATTAATATGTTAAGATCCCAAAGAAATGGAGTTTTTAAGCAAGAGATTTAAGTTTTAGAGAAGTATAAGAGTTAAAATTTCTAAACACTTACTAATAACAAAGGCAAAAATGGAAATACAAGTGAATTTGATTTTACAAAATTTTAAATCTCCTATGTAGACAATATCATAAACTAAATCAAAAGATAAGTTATAAACCAGAATAACATGGTAATCATATAAGAACAAGAGAGAAAACTGTTTTAACACAAAATTCTTCCTTCAAATCAGTATTAAAAGATCAAACAGACCCAGGTGGAGAATTGACCAAAGAGTATCTAAATAATCATTAAGCATCAAAATCTGCAATCTTAGTCATAATTAAATAAATAATAATTGCAATAAACATACTATTTCTCTCCATATGATAATTATAGATGAAAAATACATTAATAGCTAATGTGGATGATAATTTAGTTGGTTCTTTTAATGTTTTGGTGAAAGTGAAAGTTGTCATAATCTTTTAGGCAAATGAATTAGTGGAGATTTGAAAAATAGTATCCAGAAAATCAGTATCTAGGTATTGTTGATATATGTTCCTATACATTTGTACCAAAATCAGTCCTATTTTGCAATGACAAGATGACGGAATTTTGAAAAAGAAGATTATTAATGTTAATATAGTGTGTAACATATAATAAATAACAATTTATTTATTATGTGAAATATTTTAGTTTCTCAAAATACTAAAAAACAAAGTATACAATATATTTTCATCTGCATGGTAATCATGCAAGATAAATATCTATTTAGATATTTCAGAGTAAAAATGAATGTAAAGACATTTTATTAGAAATACCTATTGTCTTTTAAGTCATATTAAATACGTAAGTGTATTGTACACTCTTGAAGATTTTTCTGTGTTGAATCTTTGGTATGCATAAAAATATGGCAGCACATTTTGAGCTAAATATAAAATAAAATATTGTTTACTATATGCTTTATTCTCTCATCTGACCTATTATCACTGATTGATGTACTTAATATTTTTGTACACTTCACTAACATAAAGAGATGTTTCAGTCAGTTTGTTTTTTTATAGCAAAATACCTGACACTGAGTATCTTATGGAGAGAAAGTTTTATTTATGTCATAGCTCTGGAGGTTCAAGATCCTGGCACCAACATCTACTCAGCCCTAATAAGGGCCTCCTGGTGGTTGGCACCACAATGGCAGGAACCCATGTGATGAGAGAGAAAGCAAGAAACTGGGGCGGGGCCAAGCTTGCTGTTTTTCCAATGAGAATGCACTTACTTGAGAAAAGCATTAGTTCCTCTTATAGACCTAATAAACACACACTAGAAGCGACCTTAACTCCACTACATTGGTGACCAAGCCTTTAGCATTTCAATCTATGAATAACAACCCACGTTCAAACCATAGCAAGGAAGAAAATGTAATTTTTTTAAAATACGTAATATTTTCACAGGAAACCTGAATTCAGCAACATCAGATAGCTACATGCTCTGAAAAGAAAAGAAATTGCCCATTTTACCTATACAGGGATCGATTCATGTGTCTACCACCAGAGGTTACAAATCAGTGAACAAATGTCCAGAAATTTATAAACGTCTTGCTTGATTCTGGGGCAAGTACCTCAAGACTACATTCATAGAAAATCCAGTGGCAATATCAGTCATTTACATCATCTTGGCAATGTTAATCTGCTTTTATTTCCCTATTGTCTGCTTCATGAGGATACAGAAAACAATTATGAACCTATTCTCACAACAGTGGCCACAGGAGGCCCTTTTACTTAAAAGTGTTAAATAGGAAATCGTGCCACTGCTTTATTTTCTAAGAACAAATTGATCTTCTTAAAAACAGTAAAAAATTAAAAATTACTTTTAATTGTCTTAATTGAATTGAAAATAAAATTGAAATCAAAGAATATAATATAAATGGTCAAATCTAAAACTGGACCTATTGGTAGACTATGTTCTTCCTATCTTTGGGTATTACGTTGTAGTTACCTTGGCTGTTTAAAA
>NW_026002963.1:0-2217 GCF_001458135.2 Marmota marmota marmota | reverse complement strand
AAGTTTACTAGAATCTCAGCAAATATTTTTTCATCCTATCTTGTTGACACTTGGCAGGATAAATGAGTGGATGAGTTGCATTTGGCTGCCCAAATTTTCTTCTTCTAGGTTGCAGTGTTCATTGGAAGAAACACTTTGAATTTTTAGGATTCAGTTCATTTTCGAAGATAAAGATACATGCATTTGGAACTCTAATTCAAACACCGATAGTGCCAGCTGCTCAAAACTTGACTTACTCAATTAGTTCTCAGTGCACTCTCTATGCTTTAATCTCTGTTACAGTAGCCCTAAGCAGAAGAAAGCAAAGTAAATTTTAATTTGAAAGCATTTAGAGAGGTTTTAGAGAAATCCGAGTTTACTGGAAACTCAGGAAATATGTTTTTAGCCCGATCTTGTTGATATTTGGCAAGAGAGATGAGTATACCATTTGGATTTGGCTGTCCAAGTTTCATTCTTATTGGTAGAAACGTTCATTTGCAGAAAAACTTTGAATTTTAGGTTTCACTTCATTTTCCCCTATAGGGATAAAGGAATTTGCAACTCTAAATCAAACATGGTTTGGGTTAGTTGCTTGAAACTTGACTCACTCAATTAGTTCTCAGTGCATTCTTTATGCTTTGTACCCTGTGTCCATAGCTCTAAGAAGTGGCAAGGAAAATACACTTTAATTTTAAAGAGTTTGCAGAGCTCCCATACAACTCTGAGTTTACTGGAATCTCAGAAAATACTTTTTCAACTGATACTCTTGATTGGTGGCAGGAAAGAAGAGTATATCAGTTGAACTTGCCTTCCAAAATTTTGTTCTTCTTGGTTGAAGAATTCATCTAAAGGAACCCTTTGAACTTTTAGGTTTCACTTCATTTTCTACTGTAGGGATACAGGCTTTGGAACTATAAACCAAACACGGTTTGTGCTATCTACTTTAAACTTTACTTACTCAATTAGTTCTCAGTGCACTCTCTATGCTTTGTTCCCTGTTGAAGTAGCCCTAAACAGAGGGTAGGAAATACACTTTCATTTGAAAGCATTTGCAAATCTTCCACAGAAGTCCGAGTTTACTGGAATCCCGGCAAATATTTTTTCCCCTGAACTTGTTGATACTTGGCATGAAAGATAAGTATTCCAGTTGCACTTCAATGCTCAAATTTCATTCTTCTAGGGTGAAGTGTCCCTTTGAAGGAACACTTTGAAATTTTAGGTTTCACTTTGTTTTTCCCTATTGAGATACAGGTATTTTGAACTCTAATTCAAACAAGGTTTGTGCTAGCTAGTTGAATTTGACCACTAAATTACATCTCTGTACACTCTCGATGCTTTGTTTCCTGTTGAAGTAGCCTGAGAAGAAGTACAGAAAATACACTTTCATTTGAAATCGTTTGTAGAACTTTCAGAGAACTCCGAGTTTACTGGAATCTCAGTACATATTTGTTCCCCGAAGCTGTTGATACTTTGTAGATAAATGAGTATACAATTTGCACTTGGCTGCCCATATTTTGTTCCTCTAAATTGAAGCAGTTGTTTGCAAGAACACTAGAATTTTTAGGTATAACTTTGTTTTCCGCTTTATGGATACAGGCATTTGGAACTCTAAATCATACATGGGTTGTGCTAGCTGCTTGAAACTTAACCTACAAAAATTGTTTTCAATGTCCTCTCTATTTATATCCCCTGTTGAAGCAGCGTTAAGCTGATGTAAGGAAAATACACTTTCATTTGAATGAGTTTTAAGAGCTTCCACAGAACTCCGAATTTACTGGAATCTCAACAAATATTTTTTCACCTGAACTTGTTGATACTTGGCAGGAAAGATGAGCACACCATTTGTACTTGGTTGCTCAAATTTTGTTCTTCTAGGATGAAGCAATCTTTTGCAGGACATCTTTGAATTTTTAGGTTTAACTTCGTTTTCCCCTAAAGGGATATAGGCATTTGGAACTGTAAATGAAACATGGGTTGTGCTAGCTGCTTGAAACTTGACCCACTCAATTAGTCTCAGTGCACTCTCTATGCTTTGTTCCCTGTTGATGCAGACCTAAGCAGAGGCAAGGAAAACACACTTTCATTTGAAAGCATTTGCAGTGCTTCCGCAGAACTCCGAGTTTACTGGAATTTCAGCAAATACTTTTTAACCTGATCTTGTTTACACTTGGCAGGAAAGATGAGTATACCAGTTGCACTTGCCTACCCAAATTTCATTCTTCTAGGTTGAAGCGTTCA
>NW_026002962.1:0-2217 GCF_001458135.2 Marmota marmota marmota | reverse complement strand
TTAGGACTATGGTTAGGGTTAGGCCTAGGGTTAGAATTTGCTTAGGGTTATGGTTAGGGTAATGGATAAAATTATATCTAGGCTTAGGGATAGTGTCATTGTTAGGAATAGGGCTATGGTTTGGTTTAGGTTTCGGGTTAGGACAAGGCTTAGGTTTAGGGTAAGGGTTAGGGCTAGGGAAAGGGTTAGGGCTATGATTAAAACTAGGGTTAGGGCTCAGATTAGAGCTAGGTTTTGGGTTAGGTTAGGGCTGGTGTAGGACTATGGCTAATGTAAGAACTAGGGTTATGATTAGATCTAGTTTTAGGGTTAGCATTAGGATTAGGAGCTAACGTTAGGGCTAGGGTTAAGGTTAAGTTTAAGGCTAGGGTTAGGGTTAGGCCTAGGGTTAGTGTCAGGATTAGGTTTAGGGTAAGTATTAGGGTTTGAGCTAGGGTTAGGTCTAGGGTGAGGGTTAGGGTTAGAGTCAGAGCTAGGGTTAGGGTTAGGGTTATTGTTATTATTAGGGAAAGGGTTAGAATTTGAGCTAGGTTTAGGACTAGGGCGAGGGTTAGGGTTAGGGTTAGGTCTAGGGTTATGATTAGGGTTACAATTTAGGCTAGGTTTAGGGCTAGGTTAAGGGCTAGATTTGTGTGATGTTTATGGCTAGTGTTAGGGCTATGGGTCATGTAAAATCTCCGGTTATGTTTATGGCTAGTTTTAGGGTTAGGGTTATGGATAAATATAGTGTTAGGGTTAGGTTTTGGGTTAGGATAAGGTTTAGAGCTAGGGTTTGTGTTAGGGTAAGCGTCAGTGTTTTGGTTAGGGTTAGGGCCAGATTTAGGAAGAGTGTTGGGTCTAAGGATATGGTTAGTTTTTGTGTTAGGTTAAGAGTTATTGTTAGGGCTAGTTCAAGGTTTTTGTTTAGGGCTAGGTCTAGATTTATGACTCTATTTAGGATTAGGTTTGATCTTGTCCTACTGTTACTGTTAGGTTTAGGTATAAGTTTAATGGTATGGGTAGAGTTACGGTACGGTTTAGGGTTAGTGTCAAGTTTAGATCTAGGGTTAGTGTTAGGGTTAGAATAAGGGTCAGGGTTTGGGTTAAGGCTAGAGCTAGAATGAGGCCTAGGGTTAAAACTAGTAATAGTGTTAGGGTTTTGGATAGGCTAAGGATTAGTGTTTGGACTAGGGTAGCATTAGGGTGAGGGTTTGGCTTAGGGTAAGGGATAGGATTAGAGGTAGAGTTAGGATTAGGGATAGGGTTAGGGTTAGGGTTAGTCTTAGAGTTAAACCTAGGGTTAGGGCTTGGATTAGCGCTAGGATATGTATTAGCTTTAGGGCTACAGATAATGAAGGAACTTGGTTTCTGATAAGGGCTACTTCTTGGCTTAGAATTAAGGCAAAGTTTAGAGCTAGGGTTAGTGTGTTAGGATCCGAGTCAGGGTCAGTGTTACTTCTAGGGTTAAGTTTTGCACTCAAATTATGGCAAGGTTTAGGGCTAGGTTTAGAGTTAGTGTTTGGTTTAGGTTAAGGGTTAGGGTTAAGTTTATGGCTCAATTTTGTTTTAGGGCTAGGTTAGGGTTAGGGGTAGTTTTCCAATTAGCATTGCTGTTAGGTCTAGCGTTAGGGTGAGATTTAGGCTTAAGGTTAGGGTTTGATTCAGGTTTAGGGGTAGGGCAAAGGTTACAGCTAAGGTTGGGACTAGGGATAGAGCTATCTTTTGGGTTATGGTAAGGGATAAGTTTAGAACTAGGGATAGGGCTCAGTCGAGAGTTAGAGTTAGTCTTAGGGATAGGGATAGGGTTAGGTTTAGTGTTAGGCCTAAATTAGGGCTAGCATTAGTGCTAGGGTTAGTGTTAGGTTTAGGCCTACATATAGGGCTAGGGTTAAGGTTAGTGTTAGAGTTAGGGTAAGGCATGATGTTACATCTATGTTTAGTGCTAGGACAAGGGATAAAATTAGGTATAGGGCTAGGGTTAAGAGCAGGGTTAGGATTAAGGCTGGGCTTAGAACTAGGATTAGGGATAGGGATAGGCTAATGTCAGGTCTAGGGTTATGGTTAGGTAGGGTTAGGGATAGGGCTATGACTCAGTTTTGTTTTAGAACTAGGCCTAGGGTTAGGGCTAGTTTTATGATTAGCAATAGTTTTAGGGCTAATGGTAGGGTGAAATTTAGGCTTAGATTTATTGTTATGGTTAGATCTAGGTTTAGGGCTATGGCTAGGGTTAGGGCTAAG
>NW_026002961.1:0-2217 GCF_001458135.2 Marmota marmota marmota | reverse complement strand
TTCCCAGTCTCTAGTTGTTACTCAACATGACATGGAATCATTCACCAGTTCAGTCAGTGAGATGTCTTCTCAATGTCTGGAGCTAGGCTCGTGTCCCCATCCCGAACTTCACTGTTCCCCAACCCTCCCCTCCCAGTCCCTATCCATTTCCTGTTCCAAGTTCCATCCTTGTGACCCTCCCTTCCCTGCCAGTTCCTTAATAAAGAGCCTGGCACAAAATGTGCATGCTTGGAACAATGGTCAAGGGTCTAAGAGCATGTGTTCCTTCCTGCCATTTGCTGTCCACCCCGGTTTCTTCCTCAAGCCAAACCTTGCAGGCTGAACTGAGCACTCTTAATTGCCTTCATTCCAACTGTGAGATCACCCTCTTCTTACTCCCCATTGTTTTCTAGCCTGTCCCCCTTCCACCCCATTTTCTACTCTCCATCCTCCCTGGGGCATCCTTTAATCTTCTGTGTGTGATGTTCCTATGCATTACAGTACCCTCTACAGCCACATCCTTTTTTGATACTTTTTGGCTTGTGACCTGTTTCTCCTCTGCCTCCTTGGCCAAGGGTAGGCTTCATGGCTCATCTCTTTGACCTGTAAGTCTCTCAGCAACCTAGTCCCTGCCATGTCATCATATTCATTTTGTTCTTCATAGGGGTCTGCTCCCTTCTTAGACTTGCTCTTCTACTCAATCTCTCTACCTCCCTCTCTCACCTTCTCATATTCAGCTGTTCACTGTCACTGGTCTGAATTTTCCATTTATTCCACCTCTACCTTTCATTAGATGCCTTCTTCATCTCGCCCATGCCAACCTTTCTCTTTTCTCTAACCCCTTTCATTTACTAGGCTGATGTAAAATTCTATATCCAGTCCTGCCACCGCTTGCTCTTCTTTTCTCACCTCCATTATTTGCATTTGCCCTGTAAGAGGTACCATAGAGAATACAACCCTGCCTGTCATACTGACAGCCCCTGTGGCCCTCTGGTGTTGCTGCTTTTTTTCCTTATTATCATTTGACCACTCTACCTTCACTTTAAGACATTATTTTTATGTAGGTAGCATCCACACCCTCTTTTTCATGTCCTCCATCACCCTCTAGGTAAAGCCTGTAGAAGAAAAGCCCCCATTCTATCTATCCCTCAACCCTTGTGTTCTGGGCCAGGCTCCTTCCGACTGTGCCCATTTGCTACTAACCTAACCTTCTACCTCTAAACCCATGACACCATACTGGGTTGGAAGGTTCTCCCCAACCCAGGCTTCACTAAGTCCCCTTGAACAGCAGAAGAACAGATTCAGTAGTCACTGTGAAATGCCTGTCACACATTGATTCCCAGCTCCTCTTCTGCCATTTGCAAGCCTCTTTCTCTTACATACTGAACTCACTCTGCATGGGTCCACTCATATCCCTGAGGTACCTATAGTGCTGTCTGTGTAGGACCCATCTTAAAGTGCAACACCACCCAGTTTCTTCTTGTTAACCTGAGTCCCTTTGGCCCCCCTCCTTACTTCTTACTAAGGGCCCACTTCTACAAGTGCTTCTCTTCCCTGCTTTGCTCTTACAGTGGACATTGATACCATTCATCATACCCACTTATTCCCTGAGATCTGCTGATGCCCTTGGTTTGGGAACTAAACATGCATTCCATGTGCCCCCTTTTTCATATTGGCGTCTTCATGTATATTGAAGCCAATAAAGTCTCATGAAATTATCTCATGATCAAAGTGCCCCTTTTTTTCCCCATCACTCCCTGGACACAACTTGAAACCCTCATATTACCTTCCAGTGGCACACCGATTCCAGTGTCTCTCATTCCACCTTTGCCAAAACATCCCTTGTGTGTTCTTCTACTTTACTTATCCAGGGACCCTCTGCTTCCTCCTCAATATCCAGTCATAATTTCCCAATACCTGCCAGTCAGTCCACGGACTCAGGAGTCCCTCCTACTTTTTCTTTTCCCTTATTGATCTGCCCTCACTGCTGCCATATGGCCAGCGTCTTGGTGCCCAGTATGCTTTTATCACTTCATCTGCCATCTGAATATACCACTAACAATCCTAGCCTCTCAATTCCACTTTAGGAGAGACATTCATTTTGGTCTGAGACTTGTGAGCCCTGTGAGCTTTCATCATTTGCCATGCCTTTTATTGAAACTAACATTTCCTATGTGTCAAAATCACTTCAACCTCATTACTTTCGGCCTCCTCCCACCTTTCCTTCATGTCTTACAC
>NW_026002960.1:0-2217 GCF_001458135.2 Marmota marmota marmota | reverse complement strand
AGTTGTCATTGTTTTTACATTACTGGTGAATACATAATTGCATAAATATTCTGAATGTTGACTTTTTGTTAAATATTGTTTTATGTGTTTATTCATACATTTACTTTTCATTGAAATGTTTTTCCTTTGCCAAGCCTGATTTATATTGGACCTCAATCTTCATTTATGAAGACTAGATAAAATCACATTATTCCAAATAACTCAAGGATTTATCATCTTGGCAGAACCATAATCACCTGCTAAAGTTGACCCAGTCTGGGTCAACTAAAAGCTGAGTCAAAACTCCTCTTTTTTCTTATATACACTTTAATAAAGAATTCCTCTCTCACTTTGATATTTTGGAGAGTAGACTTACTTCCCAAGCTGTAGTTAATAACTTAGATGAGTTTTCCAACTAGCTCACTATTACTTTTAAATTATTTACATCTTTGACACTAAGAGTGTCACTGATTACTTTTTTTATTTTTGCAAGATCTCTCTCTCTCTCTCTCTCTCTCTCTCTCTCTCTCTGACTCTCATATGACAAATTGAAATCAGATATGCTTTTTTACTAAGAAACACTCTCAGCCTTTAATGAATTATTCTATAAAGAAAAAGGGTTTTGCTGATTTTCTTAGAGCCTTACTAAGTTGCTGAGGCTGGGTGACTTTAATCTAAAGATGGCATTATGAATTATATATATATAGTATACAATTGTATACATATATGTATACCATTGTGTGTGTGTGTGTGTGTATAATATATACCATTGTATACTCAACAGGAGTATATACACAATAACAGTAAAGCAAAAGTGAATGAAAAAAATGGAATGAATAAATAAATAAATAAGTAAAACAGTAAAAAAAAGTACACAGATTTTATGTGACTGGAATTGTCAAATGTTGATTGTTGCCACATAAATTTGTAAAGCTACTTGGAAATGGTTTTATACTATCTACTGAAACATACTCTGTGAATTATCAATTCCACTTCGAGGTGGGAAGAAATAAACACATAACCCATTCATTTGACTCTTTCTCTTAGGGACTGTGCCAGAGTTACCTTCTTCTTTTACTTCTACCTTATTTCTGCCTCCAAAGAAACTACCACTTACCCTCATACTACCATTGATCCACCATTAGACTTTTTAAATCTGAACTCTTGAGCTGGTCCTTCTTTCCCTCTTTCCTTCACAGCACTTTTTTCTCTGCCCGTACCTATTCCACAAATACTTTTTCATGAAAACTCACTACTACATACTCAGCATCTATCAATCTCACATCTTTACCCCTCCCTGTTTTGCCTTTTCCATGGATCACTTTAAGATCCCCTCCACCCAGATATCAATAGTCCAGAGTAAGGTCAGGTTAGGGTGTTATATATGCAGGTTTTTAGAAATCATTTACATAACAATAAGCTTATAACAAGTGGGATGTATTTTATCTGAGGTTAAAAAGAAAATCTACAGACTACACGTGTTTAATTGAAGTGTCTAAAATTCATTAATATCAATAATGTGGAAAAAAGAAATCCTATAAAAAGGAGAGTAAAGAAAGGAACATAATACATAAAAGTGACAAATTTGAAGACACACCAAATGTATACATCCAAAGAGTGTCATATGTTGGTGCTTTCAAAAGACAAATTAATTTGAAATAAATGTGGTTAATGTGAGATGTAGTAATCATTTTTAATTATATATAATGGTAGTATATATGTATATCTACAAAATGCATCTCATATAATTATGGGTATACATTTCAAGAAATAAATGCTACAGTATTTTTTTTTTAATTTTGCTGACAACACTATAAAAACCTACATCTAGGTTTATGTATTACCAAATGTTCAGGATACATTTTGTACTTTAGAAAGTTTACAAATGACAAACAGACCTTTTTTTTTTCAATTTTTAAAAGGAGTAGTATTTATTTTCAGTTAGAAGATAATACCATCACTTATCTTCAATTTTTAATTATTTTTAATTATATATGACAGCAGAATGCATTACAATTCTTATTACACATATAGAGCACAATTTTTCATTTCTCTGGTTTTATACAAATTATATTTACATGAATTCACTTCTTTATACATGTACTTTATATAATAATATACATCATATTCCACAATCATTTCTAAACCCTTTATCCCTCCCCTCACTTCCCAACCCCCAAAATGTCATTTTGATACACACTGATATATGCTATGAAGTTATAGAAAAGAGTATATACC
>NW_026002959.1:0-2217 GCF_001458135.2 Marmota marmota marmota | reverse complement strand
GCATCCCTTTATGTTCAAAACATTAGAAAAACTAGGGATAACAGGAACTTACCTCAACATTGTAAAAGCTATCTATGCTAAGCCTCAGGCTAGCATCATTCTAAATGGAGAAAAATTGAAGGCATTCCCTCTAAAATATGGAACAAGACAGAGATGCCCTCTCTCACCACTTCTATTCAATATAGTTCTCGACATTCTGGCCAGAGCAATTAGACAGACGAAAGAAATTAAAGGCATAAAGATAGGAAAAGAAGAACTTAAATTATCACTATTTGCCGATGACATGATCCTATACCTAGCAGACCCAAAAGGTTCTACAAAGAAACTACTAGAGCTAATAAATGAATTCAGCAAAGTGGCAGGATATAAAATCAACACGCATAAATCAAAGGCATTCCTGTATATCAGCGACAAATCTTCTGAATTGGAAATGAGGACAACCACCCCATTCACAATATCCTCAAAAAAAATAAAATACTTGGGAATCAACCTAACAAAAGAGGTGAAAGATTTATACAATGAAAACTATAGAACCCTAAAGAGAGAAATAGAAGAAGATCTTAGAAGATGGAAAAATATACCCTGTTCATGGACAGGCAGAGCTAACATCATCAAAATGGTGATATTACCAAAAGTTCTCTATAGGGTTAATGTAATGCCAATCAAAATCCCAAAGGCATTTCTTGTAGAAATAGATAAAGCAATCATGAAATTCATCTGGAAAAATAAAAGACCCAGAATAGCAAAAGCAATTCTAAGCAGGAAGAGTGAAACAGGCGGTATAGCGATACCAGACTTCAAACTATACTACAGAGCAATAGTAACAAAAACAGCATGATACTGGTACCAAAACAGGCAGGTGGACCAATGGTATAGAATAGAGGACACAGAGACGAATCCAAAAAATTACAACTATCTTATATTTGACAAAGGTGCTAAAAGCATGCAATGGAGAAAGGATAGCATCTTCAACAAATGGTGCTGGGAAAACTGGAAATCCATATGCAACAAAATGAATCTGAATCCCTTTCTCTCGCCATGCACAAAAGTTAACTCAAAATGGATCAAAGAGCTTGATATCAAAACAGAGACTCTGCGTCTGATAGAAGAAAAGTTGGCTCTAATGTATATATTGTGGGTTCTGGCTCCAAATTCCTTAATAGGACACCCATAGCACAAGAGTTAAAAACAAGAATCAACAAATGGGACTTACTCAAACTAAAAAGTTTTTTCTCAGCAAGAGAAACAATAAGAGAGGTAAATAGGGAGCCTACATCATGGGAACAAATTTTTACTCCTCACACTTCAGATAGAGCCCTAATATCTAGAGTATAGAAAGAACTCAAAAAATTAAACAATAAGAAAACAAATAACTTAATCAACAATTGGGCCAAGGACATGAACAGACACTTCTCAGAGGAGGACATACAATCAATCAACAAGTACATGAAAAAATGCTCACCATCTCTAGCAGTCAGAGAAATGCAAATTAAAACCACCCTAAGATACCATCTCACTCCAGTAAGAATGGCAGCCATTATGAAGTCAAACAACAACAAGTGCTGGCGAGGATGTGGGGAAAAGGGTACACTTGTACATTGCTGGTGGGCCTGCAAATTGGTGCGGCCAATATGGAAAGCAGTATGGAGATTCCTCGGAAACTTGGGAATGGAACCACCACTTGACCTAGCTATTCCCCTTCTCGGACTATTCCCTAAAGACCTTAAAAGAGCGTATTATAGGGATACAGCTACATCGATGTTCATAGCAGCACAATTCACAATAGCAAGACTGTGGAACCAACCTAGATGCCCTTCAATAGATGAATGGATAAAAAAAAAATGTGGCATTTATACACAATGGAGTATTATTCAGCACTAAAAAATGACAAAATCATGGCATTTGCAGAGAAATGGATGGCATTAGAGCAGATTATGCTAAGTGAAGCTAGCCAATCCCTAAAAAACAAATGACAAATGTCTTCTTTGATATAAGGAGGGCAACTAAGAAAAGAGCAGGGAGGAAGAGCATGAGAAGAAGATTACAATTAAACAGGGATGAGAGGTGGGAGGAGGGAAAGGGAGAGAGAAGGGAAACTGCATGGAAATGGAAGGAGACCCTCATTGTTATACAAAATTACATATAAGAGGAAGTGAGAAGGAAAGGGAAAAAAAACAAGAGAGAGAAATGAGTTACAACAGATGGGGTAGAGAGAGA
>NW_026002958.1:0-2217 GCF_001458135.2 Marmota marmota marmota | reverse complement strand
AAAAAAAAAAAAAAAAAAAAAGGTATTCTCAGAGGGATCCATATGTTCCACTAGATGGTAAAAGGGCCCATGGCAGAGATAAGGTCAGGCCTCCCTGAATTAGAAGATCCAGAACAGAACCAGAGTGTATAGTTCAGTGGTAGAGTATATGTTTAACATACACAAGGCCTTGGGTTTGATCCCTAGCACAACAACAACAACAAAAAAAGAAAAACAAAAACAGAACAAATGAATTGTGCTGCTGTGTATGGTATTGAAAATCTCATTTTATAAATACATTCATAACTTTTTTGTTGAGCCTGGTGCAGTGGAGCACGCCTGTAATCCCAGTAGCTCAGGAGGCTGAGGTAGGAGGATAGCAAGTTCAAACCCAGCCTCAGCAACTTAGTGAGGGCCTAAGCAACTCAGCAAGACCCTGTCTCAAAATAAAATATAAAAAAGGGGCGGGGATGTGGCTCAGTGGTAAAGCACCCTTGGGTTCAATTCCCAGCACTCCCCAGAAAATAAATAAATAAATGGACTTTTTGTTGAAAGTCTTAAATTTTTGATTATTTAGGGTCCTAGATCTATTATAGTCATCCCTCAGTATCCATGGAATATTGATTCCAGGATTCCCAGAATATCAAAATTTGTGGAAGCTCAATTCCCTTATATAAAATGGTGTAGTATTTGTATATTCTGTATATAAATATAAAATATAAATCTTCTCTAGATTACTTATTATACTTAATACAATGTAAACACCATGTAAGTAGTTGTTTTTACTATATGATTTAGTTAATAATAACAATTTTTAAAAGAATATTTTCACCTGGGATTGGTTGAAGCCACAGATGCAAAACTCAGGGATATAGAGGGCTAACTGTATATGATGACTAATTTACACTTTCCCTCAGAACTTTCCCATAGTTCATGGGAACTCTGAATAATTATTTATCACGATAGAACTTCAATTAAAGTTTGAGAACAATGCAGATTCTAGGTCTCTAGCACTGTTCACTTGTCCCCCCCCCCTTTTTTTTAGTTTTTTTTTTTGTATGTGTGTCCCTTTGCTATATAGAAAACATCTAAAAGAGAAAGAACATCTCTTTCAAAACTTCAGAAAATTAGAGGTTCTTAAAGATAACTTCTTTGTCAATGGAGGTGAGCTGGGACATATCCTATAGCCGGTTACCTAGACTTTTTTGATTCCCTTTCAGCCTTTGAACTCACAAAACTTGTTACAAATATACAAAATGCAATAAATTAATTAGTGATTCTCTAATATATGCTGTCATGTTTGACTCTAACACTTTTCTTCCAAATAGCAAAGTCCTTTAAGGCAATGTGTTGGAGCTAGCAAACCACTTCCAGGAACCCCCCTCAGTCACCAAGGTGTAAGACATTTAAAAGTCAACTTTACCATTCTGTGTCTTAGCTATAAAATCAGTACTTGATCTGAAATCCTTACGTGATCTCTAAGGCACTTATCGTTTTTAACACATTCACTCTTCTTCACCATTCTAACTGGCTTCAATAACGACTTTCTGATGACCTCCCCAGGTGACCCTGCTCTTAAGCAGTGGGCTGTCCCCTTCCTGGGAAGACACCTTTGGTCACCGCCCCCAAACAGCCCAGTCCCTCCTTTTAAAGACACACACAAAACCATAAGTTGAAGGAGGTTCTCCCTTCTTGCCAACCACTTCCACTCTCTGTACCCCTTTTGCTGGCCAGCTCCTACATCTAAGCCTCAGCACCCCCACCTACGCCTACTCTTTTCATCAAGCTCTTTTCTTTTCCTGTTGCTCCCCACAATCGTGGGTGAAGGCTCCAGGGATCTCAAAAGTCCTCAGTCCTTTGAGAGTCATAAGGACTTGCAATTCAGCCCCGGGACCGCCCCAATTTGATACCTTCGTTTGTACCCCCATTTCTAACCAATCACCTCCTCCCCTCTCTGCAAAGAACTGCTCCAGCTCTGACAGCCTGAGGATGGCCCCCAGGTCACCTCCCCTCACCCTAGGACGTATCTGCCATAGGGTATGGAACACTACTCTTGGCCTAAGCCAGCTCCAAAACCTGCCATCCCCTCAGTCCATGGCCCCAACCCCGGTTCCGTTCCGATTTGGTGTCTCTTCTCCGCGACCCTGGCCACGACCCTACGTCGGCTCCCGCCAGTTCCCCAGGCCTGGAGCGCCACCCCGTGCAGACCCCGGCCGGCCCTGCACTCCCTCTTCGCCT
>NW_026002957.1:0-2217 GCF_001458135.2 Marmota marmota marmota | reverse complement strand
TTTTTTTTTTTTTTTTTTTTTTTTTTTTTTTTTTTTTTTTTTTTTTTTTTTTTTTTTTTGTACCAGGAGTTGAACCCAGGGTGCTTAACCACTGAGCCACATCCCCAGCCTTTTTTATTTATTTACTTACTTTTAATTTCAAGACAGGGTCTCACTAGGTTGCTTATTGCCTCACTAAGTTGCTGAAGCTGGCCTCAAACCTGCGATCCTCCTGCCTCAGCCGCCACAGCCACTGGGATTACAGGCGTGCACCACCATACCCGGCCAATTTTACACGTTTTTATGCTGGTGAAGAGTCCACAAAGGGAGGACCGCACTGAGAGCTGCGTGGCACCCGGCAGAGCCGGGCCACATCCTTTTGCACATGCGCTTGATCCATTAATGAGGGAGCATCATGGAACAGCTGGGAACCTGTAACCATCAAGACTGGAACTGTGGAGATGGGGACGAAGAAGCAGCTAAGGGAGTCGAAAGCTTTGGTCTCTCAGGACAGATCAGAAGGAGAGGAACCGAAACTAATGTTTTATTCTAAATGTTTTATAATCTGACTTTGAAACTTGTGAATTTGTATTGCTTTGATACAATAAAACTAATTGTTTCAAAGGGAGCCAGGCACAGTGGATGGCGCAGACCTGTGATCTCAGTGAATTAGGAGGCTGAGGCAGGAGGATGGAATTGGGAGGCCAGCCTGGGAGTGGCTGCTACATCTATGTCTTTTGTAATAGCTTCTTGAACCCATCCATCCCTAATGATGGGATTAACAGGAAGAATATTGGGGGGGGGCCGTCTCAGGCCATGTTAACACCCCCTCCCATCCTCTCTCAATCAGGAGAAACAAATGGACAGAAATCCAGTTCCAGCCATTCTACCCAGAAAAGGCTTCCAATTCTCAGTAGTCCTTCCAGATTTATCTGTGTGTGTGTTTTTTTTGTTGTTGTTTTGTTTTGTTTTTTTGGTTTTTTTTTTTTGGTTGTTGCTTTAAAAAGACTCCTTGTGATCGCTTGGAAGAGCGTCCTGCCTCACAAGCCTCCTGCCGCCTAACAGAAAGCCCTGGGACAGGCTCAGGCTTCTCAACACTGCCTCCTCCCTGGATCACAGACAGTCCCAGTGCCGGCCACGCTGAGAACAGTCCCCTGCCCTTTGCATAATGAAATGCTGCACAGTTTGAGATTGTCTCACGCTGGGCCCATTTTCCTAGCTGCTTGGCATTCTGCAAAGGGACAAAATGACTTTGAAGTGGGGGTGGCAGAGTCTGATGGTCTCTTTGCTACAAGCTCAGGAACAGTGACTCCACTGCAAATCAAGAGAGACATTTGTCACCCAGGAGGGGCATCTGAGCAACTCACCTCCCTACTTTTGAGTCAGTTACCTCTGATGCAACCCCCTGTGTGGCATTCGGTGAAAGCAGCCTGTCTGACCACGGAGGTGCCCAGGAAGAAAGAGACGCAGCTCTCAGACACCTGGAGTCTAGTGAGGGGAAACCAGACGAAAACGAAAAGTGTGATCACAAATGGGATTATGCAACGACTTTGAAGGATGTCTGATTTTTTGTTCAAGCACTTATTCCCATTTTTATTAGTATCACTTTGTAAGCATCACTGTGTTCCTAATCTCAAACTATTTGGTCCACAGAAGTGAACCTCCTCTGCCCCTCCTGCCTCCTGAGGAAAAAAGACCAAGTCCCCATACCACTGCTTGAGCACCTGGATCCAGACACATCTGAAGCTCTCTCCTTTAGTCTTTTCCAAGCCTTGAATCTATAAAGTTATTTATTTATTTATTTAGCCAAAGGTAGTTTAGGTTCTCTTTTAACTGAATCAGTTAATATAAAAAGTTAGACAAGCCGGGCACAGTGGCACATGCCTGTCATTCCAGCGGCTCAGGAGGCTGAGGAACGAGGATCCATTGTGAGTTCAAAGCCAGCTCAGCAAAAGCAAGGCGCTAAGCAACTCAGTGAGACCCTATCTCTAAATAAAATACAAAATAGGGCTGGGGATGTGGCTCAGTGGTCAAGTGCTCCTGAGTTCAATCCCCAGTGCAAAAAAAAAAGTAATACAAATGAGTAATGAAGTACATACAAATGTTTACAAAATATAAATTGCTTATATTGCTTCATCTCATCTTTAACAATCCTGACAAGGGTCAGACCAGAGTCAACAGGGGTAGTTTTGTTGAATAGTCACACATTTCTTAAAAAAAAAAAAAAAAAAAAAATCC
>NW_026002956.1:0-2217 GCF_001458135.2 Marmota marmota marmota | reverse complement strand
TCAATATATCTATTTTTGGATGACACAGAACTCAGATTATGTTATGCCTCAGTATTTGTAGTTGTTGCTGTTGTTTCATTCTCCAGATTTCCAGAAGTGGAAAGGCGTTGCTATTGAAAAATACGAGCTAGAAGCAGCCAGGACTCAGGCAGCAGGACAAAATTCATCTGATTCAAAATATTTCAGCTGTCTATCCACTACCACTAAACTCCTTCCTACTGAGGAGCATGGTAAGACTGGATGCAAAAGTGAGGTTGAGCTCAGGCAGGAGATATACCTGAGGTGCTAGTCCAACTCTAGCTCACTTCTCTATTCTTTTGAATATGGGGGAAAGGATTCAGGGCAGAGGCACTGACAACTAAGACCTCTTGGGAGGAGCAAATAGAGATGGTATTTCAAAACAAGAAAAAGTTCTTCAACACAGACCTGCATGTGAACACAGGGTCAGCTGTGATGGAGGCAGGGGACATGCTAAGAGATAAATGGGAATTTGTCTAGAAACTTTCCCCTCAGATGGCACAAATAAAGCTCACACACTCATATGTTCACAACTTTCAAATAGGTATGGTCCAATATCTCCTTCTTTGTTCTCCCCTTCAATAGTCCCCTCTTTCTCCACTCATCTTTTACTCTATTACCCTTATTTAGGTATGCATTTGCCTCCTTATTTCTAAAAAAAAAAAAAAAAATTCATGAGTTCAGTGATTTAGACATCAATCCTATTGATGCTTCACATCCCTTGACACAGATAACTTGTGTGACTCCTTCCTTCAATGCCAGACCAAGACCTAGAAAACTTATATGTCCTAAAAAGAAGCATTTTAATATATAGTTTTTCACCCAAATATCTATGGATGATGCCGATTTCTGCTTTTCATATACCAGCCCAAATATATATATATAATGTATATTCTCTCATAATGGGAAATGCAAACACACATGCTCAAACATACACACATAATCACACACATACACACAAATACACACACACATACATACACATTGACTTATCACCATCCCTCTTTTCCAGCACCTAATTTATTCACCTGATATGTAATAAAACATACATATTTACACAAAGCCTACCACCATATTATCATTTTTCATAAATATGTACACACCTCAGATAAAAGGTACAGAACAGAACATTCTCAGATACATGCACCCCTATTTTTTCATGCCCAAACACAGGTTATTTTATGTCCTATATCCCAGAAATTTATAAATTATATCAATATTTTAAAAGCCTTCTATCCTTTGAGATGCCTTTTGTACAGTATTTGGAGGAAATGGAGACTTATTCCCCCTTTCCACATTTCTGATTTTCAATGTCTTGGCCAAGGAGAGCTGTACATCCCCAATGCATATGAACAAGGAAGGAGACAGGAAAGTGTCATTTATGTATGTTCAAATGAAAGTAGAGTTTCTGTGTTATGGGTTACTGAAGGCAAAAATAAAAAAAAATGCATGAATACAAAAAAAATCACTTTTCCTGAGAAAGACACCTACAGAGGTAAACTTCCCAACATGTGTCTACCAAAGAACCCTAAACTGACAGTAATTTCAGCTTGGACAATGTGACCAAGAGGAAGGGAGGCTGAGAGCACAAAGGGACTTACTCAATCAAAGACAATCCTAGGGGAAAAGGCCCAAATGTCTGCAGGCCATAGACATATGAACCTAGATGTTGTACATATACATATAAACATATCTATATAGTTGTCTATGTTGATAGCACAACAGAATTAGTTAAGAAACTTTACTCCATATCCATTATTTGCCCAATTTATAAAGATAGAAATTAGGTGACAAAGATAAAACCTATCTTTGTTGACTATATATCACATTTGTGATAAAATTGTTTCCAACATTCTGTATACTTTTCTAAAACTATCACAATTAAGATTTCCAATTACAGTAACAACTAACACATGCTATTTTAATAACAACTAATTATTTTTAAAATTTCAATAGTAAACTCAACATAAGAGAATGTTTCATGGTGGTTAATAATACCTGAAATAAAATATCCACTCAATATGTCTCCTTTTGGATGACCCAGAACCCAGATTATGCTATGCCTCAGTATTTGTAATTGTTGCTGTTGTTTCATTCTCCAGATTTCCAGAAGTGGAAAGAAATTGCTAGTGAACCATACATGCTGGAAGCATCCAAGATTCAGGCAGCAGGAGGGAACTCATCTGATTCAAAATATGT
>NW_026002955.1:0-2217 GCF_001458135.2 Marmota marmota marmota | reverse complement strand
TATGTATTGGCTATTTGTATTTTTCTTGAGACATGTTTGCTTAGTTCTTTTTCTCATTTGTTGATTGGGTTATTTGTATTTGTTTGATGTTTTTGTGTGCTTTACCTATTCTGGATATTAATCCCCTGTCAGGGGAGTAGCTGGCAAAGATTTCCTTCCATTCTCTAGACCTGCTTTATGTTTTTGTTTCCTTTGTTGTGCAGAAACATTTAGTTAAATGATGTCTCACTTATTGATTCTTGGTTTTATTTCTAGAGTTTTAGTCGTCTTATTAAGGAAATGAGTACGTGGGCCAATATGCTGGGTGTCAAACCTATATTTTATTCTAGCAGTTGCAAAATTTCTGGTCTAATTCCTAGGCCTTTGATTTGCATTGACTTTTGCAGTGTGGATGCAGTGTGGAAAATAGGAGTATAGTCTCAATCTTCTAAATATGGATGTTTAGTTTTCCCAGCACCATTTGTTTAAAAAGCTATATTTTTTCCTACATATGTTTTTAGCATCTTTGTTGAGTATCAGATGACTGTATCTATGTATTATGTTCTATTCTATTGCTCTTAATATTTGTTTTAATGTCAATAGCATATTTTTGTCACTCAAGCTTTGTAGTACAATTTTGAGATTTGGTACAAAATGCTCAGTTTGTTCAGGATTGCTTTGGCTATTCTGGGTATTTTATTCTTCTAGATGAATTTTAGGATTGTTTCTAGTTCTGTGAATAATATTATTGATATTTTGATGGGGGTGCATTGAATCTGTATAATATTTTTGATATTATGGTTATTTTGACAATGTTATTTCTGCGTATCCAAGAACATGAGAAGACTTTCCACCTACCAAGTTCTTTTTCAATTTATTTCCACTTTAAATATCCACTTTAAAAAATATGTCTATCTCATTTGGAAAAATGACACAATTGAGGAAGTAAGAGACAGATGCAAGTCTTAATGCCCATTACTTTGACAAAGGCAAAAATATTGGTGAAATCTTCAGTCATCTGTTGCCTATGTGTTAGAATTAAAAAAAAAAATAAGCTGCCAAAAGCACACATTTCCAGGCACAAGGGATGATTGACACACTAACCAGCAAAGCTTTCTGCTTTCAATGTAGTAGGAGATAGAATCAAGAAAGTAACCTATCATTCTAAAAAAATTAAGAAAGAAGTTTTGTGACCAAGCTATTGTTGTTTCTGACAACAACAAAAAAATAACACAAGATTACATGATGGTACGAAAACAGCTACCTTTAAAACTGACATATTCTAGGCTCCTAGCACAGGAGATGGCAGATACCCAGTGATCTTGTTATTGCTCACAGTAATTGCCAGAATTTCAGAAAATGCAGCTCCATGGACAATAAAAGGAAGAAAGAAAGGGCTTCCTGGGCCTGCAAACTGAAGCAGTTCAAGAGACAGATATACAAAACCTAAAGTTTATCTTTATCCAACTGTATAAAACCATGGAATGAAAAGAGAGCTGCTTAGAACCACTACCTCCAAAATACTTAGAAAATATAGAGATCACCAATCCTAAATATGCTCATTGGACATAGCCAAACTTTGAAGCAGAGCAGAGGATAAAGCCATGTTCAGATAGTACTATGGGCTATATGGAAAACTTCCCCCAATGCACGTATACTAGATTACCCCAACTACTATCATTTTCATCCTACAGGAATGTCCCTGCTAATAAAATCATGGTGTGTATGGGCCCTGGTTTTAACTAAAATCTTTGGGGGTTCATATGCATTACAGGTATTTGGTTTAGTTACTTTATTCTTTCCCAGATTCCACTCTGTAAATTTCTAGGGCTTTGCCTCTGTGAACCTTAATTTTCTGTCAGTCATATTAGCACCTGCCTGTAATCCCAGAAACTTGGGAGACTGAGACATGAGGATCATGAGTTCAAACCAGCCTAAAAAATGGTGAGGAATGGAGCAACTCAGTGAAAACCTGTCTCTAAATGAAATACAAAATAGAGCTCTGGATGTGCTCAGTAGTCAAGTGCCCCTGATTTCAATCCTTAGTACAAAAAAAAATTCTACTTTTGTTGTTTTAAGTGTGTCTCCAATGTCCAAAGGTAAGAGCTAGATTTGGAGATTACTAGTTAACTTTTATAATAAAGTGCTTATAGTGTATAATATATGAAGTACTATACATTTGGGGGGAGAAAAAATGTCCCAGTTGAGAAAACACAGATTAGAAGTTTTAAAAATGAT
>NW_026002954.1:0-2218 GCF_001458135.2 Marmota marmota marmota | reverse complement strand
TTGTTGTTGTTATTGTTGTAGATGGACACAATACCTTTATTTTGTTTATTTAGTGGTGCTGGGGAACAAACCCAGTGCCTCATATGTGCTAGGCAAATGCTCTACCACTAAGATACAAACCCCGCCCTCATATCATTTCTTTATGGTAAAAACATTCAAGATCCTTTCTTCTAGTCTTTTGAAATGCATAGTACTTTATTGTTATCTATACTCATCTTTTTGTGCAATAGCACACAAGAACTTTTTATTCCTTACTCCTACATTTTAAATGTAGTTTTTGCTTAATTAACCTGCTCATGTACAATTTAGTAATGAAGGCACTTAAGAAACTTAACAGGAAAAAGTACTCATAAAGGGTAAAATTAATTTGTATGACATGTAAGTCTAGATTTGCTTTCTAGCTTTGGGGGTTTTCTAAATTAAGAATCTCCATTTTATTTCCCTGAATTATCACTGGCTGTTTGGCCTCCTATATTGATCATGATCATGATTATAATTATCATCATTATTTTACCTTTTCACTCAAGGGAAGATTTAGGTAACTCCTTAGGTTAAGTAGTTATCAGTTTGTGGTAGAAACATAATCCCTCTCTGTATGACATTGCTTTTCTATTTGCCTGTGAACATCAGCCTGAAGACATATGGTGTACGATAGTTTCAGCAAAAGACTGAAATCCACATGGCTAAGTGATTGTCTTTTTGTTTAAAAATAAAATAAAATATCATGTCCATGAGGAAGTTATAATTTTTTTAAATAACAAACCAAATACAAAATAAAGTATGACTCTTATATTGCTCAACAGCATATATAGAGATTCATAATAACATTTTCTTCCAAAAAGAGTAAATCTATAATTTTACCCCTATTATTCTCTGAATCAGCAAAATTTTCTGTAATACTTGATTAGTCAAACAGCTGTGCATGAGTTTACAGCAATGACATTTTCTGCACAATAAAAAAGATAAGAGCTTTTCTTAATTATAACATTTCACTTTATAGTTATATTATTGTAAAAAAACAGAAGTGTGTGATATAGAGGTGTGTAACTACTTTTTAGCATATTATTTTTGTGATAATTTGATAGGAGACCTGAATATTTATGTAATAGTGAATTTTTATCTATAACTATGTTCAACATAAGCAGCAGAAGTTTTAGCAAAATCTTTTTCCATTGCCACTCATCCTTCTTTTATCCCCATAATTTCAATGAATAATAATTCTGGTTACAAAAACAGCCCATGCACAATCTGTTCAATACCATAATACACTTGGTTCACACAATTATATAAAATTTAAAACATTTATAAAACCCAGTCTTGGCAATGATGTAGAGAAATGAGAATTCTCATACATTGTTGGAAGAAATGGTCATCATTACCCTAAGTACATGTAAGAACACACGAAGAATGTGACTCTACTTTGTGTACTTCCAGAGATATAAAAAATTGAGCTCTATATGTGTAATGTGAATTGTAATGCATTCTGTTGTCATATATAACAAATCAAAGTTTTAAAAAAAAGAAATGGTTTTGCAGCTTAACAACATTTGAAATATTTGAAGAATGTATGAATTTTAACCTAGCAATTTCAACCTACCAAAGCATGTGCACTTGTGTATTTGACCATAATATACACAAAGAGGATCATTGCAGCACAGTTTGCACTGTATAAAAATTTTGATAAGAATCTATACAAATAGAAAATATTCCAAAAGCCATCTAGTATCTATGTTAGTAAAGGCTTTGTTGTAATAAGAATGACTTTGTAATCATTTTAAGGGAAAAGAAATTTCTAATGGATACTGACATGAAAAGTCTTCGGGTGCATTTTGAATGAATGAAAGCAAGATAGAGAAAAGAATGCTTGGTGTTATCGCTGCTTAAAAATATCATAGCCACGTTGGTTGACGAATGCAGAGAATAAAAAACAGCCCATAGCACACTAGATAAGTAACATTCATCACCCCTGGTGTGGGATTAGGAAAAGAGAGAAAGGAAGATGGATTTTACTTTTTATCTTAGACATCCCTGTGCCATTTGACTTCTTATAACTATGTATATTCACAACAATATATACAGATGCTACACACAATTTTAACTGTAAATGCAAATGTTAATATTTAATTAGGCTGAGTGATTGATTTTACCTAGCCTTGTAATTAATACTGATGGTTCAACATCTGCGAGATATTTTGTTCTCCACCTTCAGCCACAATTT
>NW_026002953.1:0-2218 GCF_001458135.2 Marmota marmota marmota | reverse complement strand
GTCAGAGTCAGGGTCAGGGTTTGTTTAATGGGTAGGGATAGGACTCAAATTAGAGCTAGGTTTAGGGCTAGGTGTAGGCTTAGGGTTTGGTTTATGTTAAAGGTTAGAGTTAGGGCTATGGCTCGGTTGTTTTGTAGGGCTAGGGCTAGGGTAGGGCTAGTTTTAGGATTAGCATTAGTGTTACAGCTTGTGTTAGTGAGAGGTTTAGCTTAGGGTTAGGGTTAGATTTAGAGTTAGGGTTAGATATAGGATTAGGGCTAGAGCTAGGGTTAGGGCTAATCTAAAGGCAAGTGATAGGATTATGGTAAGGGATATGGTTAGAACTAGAAATAGGATTAAAGCGAGAGTTAGAGTTAGTCTTAGGGCTAGGGTTAGGTTAAGTTTAGGTCTAAATTAGGACTAGGATTAGGTCTAGTGTTTGTATTAGGGTTAGGCCTAGTTTTAGGCTTAGGTTTAGGTTTAGGGATAGAGTTAGGTTTAGGGGAAGGGATGGGGTTAGAGCTAGTTTTAGGGCTATGTCAAAGGTTAGAATTTCGGTTAGGGCTAGAGTTATGATTTGATTTAGTAATAAGGCTAGGTTTAGGGCTAGGATGAGGGCTAGGGTTTGTTTTAGGGTTATGGTAAGAATTAGGGCTAGGGCTAGTGTCAGGTCTAGGCTTACGTTAGGGATATTGAGGGTTAAATTTAAGGCTAGGTCTAGTGTAAGGGTTCAGTTTTAGGTAAGGGTCAGGTTTACAGCAGGGGTATTATTAGGGTTAGAATTAGCATTAGGGTTTTGTTAGGGTAATGATAGATTTAGGTTTAGGGTTCATGTTAGGTGTAGGGTAATTGATAGGGTTAGAGTTAGCAAAAGGGTTAAGGTAAGGCCTAGGGTTAGCCTTAGGGTTATGGTTGTGCTTAGGATAATGGATAGGATTAGGGCTGGGTTATGGTTTGTATTAGGGCTAGAGTTATTGTCAGGCCTAGGGTTAGGGTTAGGTTTAGGTTTAGGATATGGTTTAGAGTTTGAGCTAGGGTTAGTGCTAGGGCAAGGGTTAGGTTTAGGGTTAGGTCTAGGTTATAGTTACAGTTAGGGTCAAGGTTAGTGTTAAGGTTAGGGATAGGGTTATCATTAGGTTTAGGGTATTGGATAGGGTTTGATGTCGTGTTAGGGTTGGGGTTAGGTTTAGGTTTTGGCTTAAGATTAGGATTAGGGTAGGCTTAGGGTTAGGTTTAGGGTAATGGTTAGGGTTTGAGCAAGGGTTAGCTCTATGGCAAGGGTTAGGTTTATGGTTATGTCTAGAGTTAGGGCTAGGTAAATTTAGGGTAAGTGCTAGGGTTATCATCAGGGTTACAGTTAGGGTTAGGGTAATGGGTAGGGTTATAACTAGGGTTAGGGCTAGAGTTATAATTAAGGTTAGGGTTAGAGTTAGGGTAATATGTAGGCTTAGAGCTAGGGTTAGGGATAGGGTTAAGGTTAGGATTACGGCTAGGGTTAAGGTTAGATTTAGGTTTAGGCCATGAGTTAATGTTAGGGTTAGGTTAAGTTTAAGGGTTAGGGATTGAGCTAGTGTTTGGACTAGGACAAGGATTAGGGTTAGAGTCAGTGTGAGGGTTAGGGCTAGGGTTAGCATTATGGTTAGAGTTAGGGTTAGGGTAATGGATCGAGTTAGAGGTAGGATTTGGCCTATGGTGATGGCTAGTTTCAGGGTTAGTGGTATGGCTAGGTCTAGTGTTAGGGTTATGTTATTGCTAGGATAAGGTTTAGAGCTAGTGTTTGGGTTAGGGTAAGGGTCAGTGTTTGGTTTAGGGTTAGGTTTATTGTTAGGGCCAGCATTAGCACTAGGGTTTGGTCTAGGAGTAAGTTTAGTGTTTGGGTTAAGTTAAGGATTATTATTAGGGCTAGGACTAAGTTTTTGTTTAGGGCTAGGCCTAGAATTATCACAAGATAAAGGATTAAGTGTAGGTCTAGGTCTAGTGTTAGGGTAAAATTTAGTTTTAGGGTTACAGGTAGTGCCAATGTTAGGGGTCGGTTTAGGGTTAGGGTCAGGTTTAGACCTATGGTTAGTGTTAGGATCAGAATAAGGGTCAGGGTTAGGGTTAGGGTTTGGGATAGTGATAGAGCTAGATTAAGGATTAGGGTTAGGACTAGTAATAGAGATAGGTTTTGGGTTAGGCTACGAATTCGGTTTAGGACTAGGGTAGCTTTAGGGTTAAAGTTTGGCTTAGGGTAAGGGAT
>NW_026002952.1:0-2218 GCF_001458135.2 Marmota marmota marmota | reverse complement strand
ACTTCTTGTTTCAATGGTTCATTTTCAGGTACACTCTGTATTTTAAAGTTTCACTTCATATTGACCTATATAGGTAAATGAAAATGGAGGTTGAAATCAAACCAGTTTTGTGCTAGATGCTTAAATCATAAGACACTGAATCAGTTCTCTGTGGGAACTCTCTGGTTTGTTCCTTGTGAAGGTAGCCCTAGGATGAAGATGGAAAAAACAACTTTATCTGATAGCAGAAAACAGATAAATATGAATGAGCTGAAATACCACCCCAATTATTTGGTCATATTTCTTTGATACTGCATAGGATTCATCTGATAGCTTAGCCCACTAGGCTACCCAAGTTTGGGACTTCTAGGATCAACAGTTTTTTAAACAGGTTAGGGTTTGTGTTAAGGTTAGTGTTAGGGCTACTGTTAGAGCTAGTATTAGAGTTAGAGTTAGTTGTGTTCAATTTTCTTTGATACTGGGCAGGATTCATTTTTTTCCTATTCTTACTATACTCCACATGTTTGAGATTCCTAGGTTCAATGGTTCACTGTAAGGAACAGTTTGTATTTTTTTTTTTACCTTTTTCTTTGGGGTCGCTGTGATGGCTCCTCTGACCTTAAGGGTCCACCGAAAGAGAGAGAGAGCTAGAGCACGTGCTGACCTTTTTTATTGAGGAGAAGCTATTTAAATGAGGCAAGGGGTCAGGTTTCAGGGGGCTGAGTATCTTCATGATGTCCACTGTCAGGAGATGACTCACACCTGGATAGGCCACACCCAAGGGCACAGTAAGAGAAGGGGATGCACACAAGACACTTCCGTGGAAGATTCTATCCTAAACAGGTCAAGGGGTTATATTATCTAAGAAAGGTGAGCATAGCTTTACCCATGGGGATGTATCAAGACACAACCTTGCAGGAGACCCTGCCCACATTTCTGTGACTAAACACCTCAGCACCCAGCCAGGGAGTGTGAATCAGTCACGTGTAAGGTTGGTCTTATTCCCCCTTTCTTAATATACAAAAAAGAAATGTAACTGGGAAATTCTTTCAGCCACTTGACTCTTGCTCTGAGGTTATCACAATCTGCTATTGAAACACATAAAGAATTAGTAGAAAATATATTATCTTCATAACACAATTAGTAGAAACCATTATCTTCATAACACAATCAACACAATAATCCAGATTATTATTACTTTGGCAAACACTAATCAGAAGAATTTTAATCTTTTCCCAATTTTATTGGGACACATTGTTTTGGCCTCTCCATAAACCATAGAGCAAGGGTCTCACTCACATTATTTATTTGTCTCTCCATAAACCATAGAGCAAAGGGCTAACTCACATTATTTTTTACATTGTCTTTAAGAACATCATTACTTAGTTCTCATCCTTCCATCAGCACTTATCTGACCCTGAAGGATTTTGGAAGTAATTTAAGTCAAACATTAAGAAAATCCATACACCGTAAGTTTTAAGATATAGCCACAAAGGCTGAAATTGAATAAGCAAGGAATAATATTTAAAGTAGTCACTTCAGGGATTATGAGACCAGCAGTTTATTTAGGTCTGGTTAATTGACATACACCTGTTTTAAAGCCTGAATATTAACTTTAGCATATTATAGCTCTGAAATATTAGCTGGCTATAACTAATGATATAATAAGTTGTATTCTTACAGGCTACAGGGTATTTATCTTTTTTTTTCTCTTATCTCTCACATTTGAGGAGTTTATTAGGTCTGTCAGTAATATAAATACTCTTGGAAAAATCTATGTTAATAATCTTTCCAACAATTATCCATATAGGTAAATATAGTCTTAGTCACTAAAGTTCAGCAAATTTGGCTGGCTTGGGTTTTTTATCTGCTGTCTGGAATAAGTTTCTGTCACTGTTGTGGTCAATTTGTCACTCGGCTATTTGGCTACATCAGTCACGGGAGTTGGTGATAACTGGCTGGGACAAACCTCAAGTCAATGTCCAGTAGCTCAGTTTCTTTTTGGAAGGTACACACTGTTATAGGGTTTGAGTGGGGCATGCCCATCAATCATACATAAGCAAGATATTATCCATAAGCCAATCATCTTCTGCCTAATGTAATCATACTGTGAGGAAACTCTAAATGCTCATAGCTGTTAGTTGCAACTGAAGGCTATTCTAACATTTTCTCCTCTTTATTAAATTTATTGTCAAAGGAGAACCCTGGTGAGAAAAGAAAGGAAAAGGGAAAGGTATAG
>NW_026002951.1:0-2218 GCF_001458135.2 Marmota marmota marmota | reverse complement strand
TTGAAAAGACCCACAGAGCACTCCTAGGCACATTCCCACCCTGAGAAGTTGTTTATCTACAAATAACAGGAGAGATCTGCTGCACCAGGTGTCCCTGACTCAGTCAGGCTAGGTGGAGACCCATAGTAACCCCCTAGCAGCCACCAATCAGCATGAGACAGGGAAATACCTGGGATGCCAGATGACCCTCCCAGTAGTTTATGGTGGTTGATAACGTGTTGGGAAACCTTGTAGTTCAGCACGTACACCCCTCTTGTCTTAAACCAATCAGTTCAAAGGAATCCTCCTCTTGTAGTAACCAATCACCCCTACCCAACTTGTTCTCACCAGTGAATGTGCTAATCATGTTTTGGAGTTGTTATTTGATTTTCCCACGGTGTGTGATGATTTGCTAGGAGATGCTATGATAAATGTGAAGTCCCTGCCTTCAAAGAGTATATAAAACTGCTGCAAGCCCTGGGCTCAGGGCCTCTCAGCGTCACCAGTTGCTGTGCGCGGAGGACTGAGCTAGCTCGCAATAAACACCTCTTTGCTGCTTACATCGATCTTGGGTCTCTGGTGGTCTTTTGGGGGTCCCAAATTCGAGCATAACATTTAGTGCCTCTACCTCCTGCACATTCTGCTTGAGGGTGGAACATTCTGGGTAAAGAGGATAGCCTGCCTTGGCCAAGCTCTTAAATGAACAGTTGGTTCTATTTACCAGGCCTAAAGTAAGGATCCACAGTGGTCTTCAGCCAGAAAGCCTTGGCAGTGAGCCAGGTGGGATGGGCACCCCTGTAAGTCCAGCAACTCCAGAGGCTGAGGCAGGAGGATCACAAGTTTGAGGCCAGCCTTAGCAACTTAGTGAAGCCCTAAGCAACTTAGCAAGACCCTGTCTCAAAATATGAAGGACTAGGAACATGGCTTAGTGGTAGAGCGCTCCCAGGTTCAATCCCCAGTACCAAACAAAAAAAACTACCAAAATCTGTGTGTGGTAATAACCTGGCCACATGAGAGCTCCTTCAGGGCCGTCCCTGGCCCTGGCCATGTTGCTCCTAAATGCTCTGTGAGCTGTGCTGGCTGCCTGTGCCCGATTTTCTGAGGGACCCTCGCTCAATCAGGTAGGAAGGATGGAAGGTGGCCCAGCCTCCTCTCCTGGCCCCGTGCATGGACAGGCCTGGCCCCGACAGAAGGCTCAGCATGACAGCTGCTGCCTCTGAGGCCTGAGGTGGCATGAAGACCCACCAGCCTGCTGCTCACCTGCCCGACACCTGTCCACCATGTCCCTGGGTGGAGTCAAGGCTCAGCACCCCTGATCCCATGAGGTTTGGTGGAGGTGGCACCAGGGAGAAGAAGCGAAATGCAACCTGGGCATGCTTCCAGAACCCAGCCCTGGTGGGGGTCCCAGTGCGGCTACATGTGGCTGGGAGGCTCTGCGCTGGGGGAGGAAGGGCGCCCACACCCCAGGGCCCCCCATATCCTGGGGATTGTTCCCTGGTGCTCCATCCAGGGATTGAACCCTGCTACACGCACCCCAAGTGCTGTGGTGACAGCCCCCACTGAGAATCCTGGTGAGCCCTGGAGGGCAGGAGGCTGGTGGAAGCCATTGCTCCATGGCGGGTGGCAGCGGGTGGCATGGGTAGTGGGGTGGACTCTGCATGGGCTGCCCTGTCCTGGCCGTGTCCACAGTGTGCCCTGCTGCTGGGGATCGGGACACACCCAGCACAGAGCTCAGCATCTGCAAAGGCATCAGGCAGTGAATTGGTGGTGACGGAGGGGCCTGGTCCAGTGGGCCCCACAGGCCCAGCTCCCTTCCTGAGCACACTAAGACAACCCGTCCCCACAGAGCTGCCTCCCAGGCTAAGGATCATGCTGGAATGGGAGGAATAGAGGCTCTCTCTCAGTCCACACCAGTCCGTAGCGCTGTGCATGGGCAGGCCTTGTAGCTGCCGTGTCATCCCTGATCCCAGGGCAAGAGAGACTGATGTCATCAGAGCCAGGTTACTCAGACATGGAGGTGGAGGCTGAGTGCCCAGGGGGTTGTCCAGATGCACAGGCATGGGGGCCACCCCAGGGAACCACCTGTCGCACCAGGGCCCCCACACAGGAGCTGGAGCTGGTCCCCACACTGCTCTCAGAGAAGGGCTGTCAGGTCAGTCCTGGTAAGCATCCTGAAGTGTCCTGAGCCCCACTCGCACAACAGGACACAGTCCTGCTACTGACCAGCCCTGACCCTGAG
>NW_026002950.1:0-2218 GCF_001458135.2 Marmota marmota marmota | reverse complement strand
TTCCATGTTTTCTTAATCAGCAGAGACATAAAGGTTTCACTGCTGGTGTACAGAACATTCTGTGTTCCAGGTGCAATAGTAGTATTGATGTTGTGACTCAGGTTCCCCTGCCTCTCTCTCTTTTAAAGCTACAACACAGAACACCTTCTGCCTGAAGGCACCATTCATTCATTCCTGCCTCAACTATTTGCTCAGCACTTGGGACACATGATTGAGCAAACCCATTTTCTGTACTTAGGGAGCTTGTCCAGAGGTAGGGAGACCTTCTGCAAAGGTCAGAAAGGGCAAATCCTTGGCTTTGTGACCCCAGCATCTCTGCCACAACTACTCAGCCCTTCTGCTGCTGCTTCAAAATAGCCACAGCCCCTTCAGCCACAAACAAAGGGGCCTGGGTATGCTCTAGTAAAATGTAATGTGAATATTAATGTTAATAGATTTGGCTGGAGGACTGTACTTTGCTGATCTCTGATCTAGACAATAAAGTTAATAAAAAGGAAGCTTACAATATTATTAGAGGATAATAAAGGAAAGGAAAGGTGATTTGGGGTGTGGAGCGAATGAGCCATGCAACTTTAAGGGGCTAAGAAGGTGACACCCAGAAAAGACTTGGAGAGCAACAACCAGCCCTGGGCTCTGAGAGTGGTAGCTGCAGGCAGAGGAGAAGTGTTGTCTTGGCTCTTTCCTGCTTATGTTCCTTAGAAGAGCTCTTGCTTCTTCAGCCATTGTAGGCCATCATTCTGCCCCTCAGGACCCTCTGTCTCATCTTTTCTTGGTCAGTGCTAAATTGACTTTGGATTTCTGGATGCTGCCTATTTGATAGCTGTTCCCAGTTTGTGATGGACATGGAGGGGGAAGAGAGAATCAAAAATCATTCTTCAGTTTGAAGACTGATCTCCTGGTTTCTTACCCCATTTATTAAGAAGTGGGGTGCATGTGGGTGAAGGATAAAACCATGTTTTGAGTTTTGTTTTTGTTTTGGATATTATATAACTCACATGGCTTAAATAAAGTAAATATTCTAATATTCTAAAAAGGTATTTTTCTTCATTTTTTATGTTACCATGCTTTTGTACGGTGATTAAAAGTTAACCATAATCACAGTGGATTTCTTTTTATGTGTTTCCTAAAATTCCTGTCTACTAACAAAAGCAGACCAGATCATTTGATGCAGTTTCTTAAATAAAACAAGGCCTTGGAGCAGGAAGCAGAGGCAGATTTCTTTTCTCATTTTTTTGGACTTTCAGATGTCTTAGGAAGCATCGCAGAGGTCCATGATGGCTGCCACTGGCAACTCTGTGTGAAGATTCTTGTGGGCTTCAATTTTCTTGGATACCTGCTACAAATTTATTTCAACTTTAAGTTGATTCAAGTGCAATGTTCCTAATCCATTAAATTTGTGGCTGTCTCACACTGGCTAGAGAAATGACATCACATAGAGTTCTTTCCAACTACTTTTTTTTATTTTGCTTATCGCAAACTAAGATTGTTTTCTGTCTCTTTGATCAGAGCAACAACAACAATTAAAAATTTTAAAAAAGGAGAGAAAGAGAGAGAGAGAGAGAGAGAGAGAGAGAGAACACACATTTCTTGCCTCCATGCTGCAGGTATAAGGAGTAGCCCAAATCACCTCACTCAGCTCTGGTGAACCATAATGTCTTCCCTGCTCCACACAAGACTCCTGCAGCTCCTGGCACAGTCCTCCCTGTCACTCTTTGAGACTATGCTTGTCTGCAGTGCACAGAAACTGTGGTGCTTTAAAAATGTAGCTCTTTATCCCAGACAAAGAAGCCCCAAGGTGGTAATCAAGGACTTGTTCTACAGAAGACCTGTAGGCTATGTGAGAGTAGAAGGATAAATTCAATGTGCTAAAGGGAAAAAAGGAAAAAACTCACCAACCAAGTATCCTTTGTCCAGCAAAACTGTCCTTCAGAAATGAGGAGGAAGGAGGTAATGACTGTCCCAAAGAAAAACCACGTTCCCCACCGTGAGGTCCCTGGAACTGCTGAAGAGAGTGAAGTTCAAACAGACAAACAAAATTACTAATTAGCAACATAAAACACTTAAAAGCACAGACATCAATACTATAAGTAATACTGAAGACAATATTTCTCTCCAGGATGTAGAGAGAGAAAAAATATTTAAAATAACTATAGACCAAACAAATTATCAAGATACATAGTACAAAGTGATGGAAATGCTGACATCAAAAGCATAAAAT
>NW_026002949.1:0-2218 GCF_001458135.2 Marmota marmota marmota | reverse complement strand
ATATATATATATATATATATGAAAGTACACAGACACTACATAATAATGGTATAATGGTAGAAGACTTCATCAATACCCCCCTTTCAACAATGGATAGATTATCCAAATTTAGAAAAATTTACAAGGAAGCATTATATTTTATCCAGACTTTAGACAAAATAAACACATAACATACTAAAATTTATTGGACATAGAAAAAGTGGTTCCAAGAAGGAAGTTCGTATCAATGATGACCTACATGAAGATAAAGGAAGATCTCAAATAATCAACATCAAGGAACTTGAAAGTAAGTCAAACTATTCTCAAAATTATTAGAAGGAAGAAAATAACAAAGATTAGGAAAGATAAATAAAACTGACATTTTTTGAAAAGAAAAATCAAAATGGCAATTATTTAGCTAGAGTGCCTAAGAAAAAATACAGAAGACTTTCTAAAGCCATAAATGAAAATGAGTTATAACCAATACTACAAAAATATAAAAGATAAAAAACTACTACAAAAATTATAAATATTGAATAACTTAGAAAAATTGGGTAAATTCCTAGAAATAAATCACTTACCAAGACTTAACTAGAAAGAAATATAAAATATGAACAAACCAATAATAAATATGGACATTGGGTCAGTAAATAATTTTTTTTTCATTAAATGAAAGCTAAAGAACTGTTGGTGTCTCACAAGCACTTCCAAAAAATAACAGATCAGGAGGAAAGACTTCTAAACCTATTTTATATGGCCACCTTTATACTATCCTAAAGCCACATAATGGTAATATAATAAATTAAAAAGATGATTTACCGCAATCAAGTTAAATTAGTCCATGTAATGCAATGATAATTCAACATATGCAAATACTGGCAATACAGAATGAGGCATAAAAATTAGGCATTACAATAAGTGCTAAAAATCATTTACCAGAATTAAGTTAAATTCTGATAAAAGGTCTGTACAATTATAGAAAAAATATAAACAAAAGAAAGGTCATAAATGGAATTTCCATAGCTAACTTCATTCTCAAGGGTGACAGTTGAATACTTTCCCTCTAAAATCAAGAAAAAAAGAAGAATGCCCATTCATAGCATATCTATTCAATGTAGTACCGGAAGTTATAGCCAGAGCAAATAGACAAGAAAAATAAAATGCATTCAAATTAGAAAGCATGATTTGAAATATTTTGTACATGACATGATCTTTTATAGAGAAAATACAAAAAGAACTATAAGAATTAGTAAACTCCATAAATTTTCAGATACAACATCAACATAAAAATCAGTTGCATTTTTATACACTATTAACAAACTGTCCAATAATTAAACAATCCAGCTTATAATAGAATCAAAAATAATAAAGTACTACAGAATAAATTGAATAAGAGATGAGTATATATATGCATATTTACATATATATATATACACAATGAGAAGTACAAGATATTGATGAAAGATATTGAAGACACAAACAAATGGATATATATCACATGATCATGGATCAAAATAATTAATATTGTAAAAATATCGATACTTCCATTAACATTGTACTAATTGGACATAGTGAATGAGAAATAAGAATAAAGGACATGATAATCCCACTAAAGTTAGGGATCTTCTACTTCAACGATATTTCTAAGGGTCCTGTGCTGTAATGTAAAGGATAAATTTGCACCTGGCCCCACCTACAACCAAGAGAGATGTGCAACATTTAGTGGGCCTTTTTGAATTTTGAAGGAAACAAAACATGTTCCTCATCTGGGTGCCTTACTCTGGCTCATTAACTGAATGACCTGAAAAGATGCTAGTTTTGAATGGACCTAAGAACAAAAGAATGCTTTGTATGAAATTCAGGCTGTTGTGAGTGCTACTCTGTATCTTAAGCTGTATGATCTAGCAGATTCAACATTGCTTAAGTTGTCAGTGACAGACAGGGATGACATTTGAAGACTCTGGTAGGCCTATTAAGGATAATTCCAATATAGATCTTTAGCATTTTTTTTAATTTTTATTGTTGGTTGTTCAAAATATTACCTAGTTCTTGATATATCATATTTCACACTTTGATTCAAGTGGGTTATGAACTCCCATTTTTACCCCATATACAGATTGCAGAATCACATCAATAACACATCCATTGATTTACATATTGCCATACTAGTGTCTGTTGTGTTCTGCTGCCTTTCCTATCCTCTACCATCCCCCCTCCCCTCCCCTCCTCTCTTCTCTCT
>NW_026002948.1:0-2218 GCF_001458135.2 Marmota marmota marmota | reverse complement strand
CAACAAACATAGGACATGAGACTCTTCACAATGGTCCCAAGAGGGTGGGCAAAGGGCAATGACCACAAGTGCAAGCTTTCTTCACTACTACTGGTGTTGCTTAATGATCATAACTGGTATACACTGTTTTGTAATTAAATATTATGACAGCAAAATGGGAAGAGCTGACAAAGAGTTGTCTAGCCTTGGTCTACTTCTACCCAAATACCCCAGGAGTCAACTGGGAATTCAGGAAGAGCACCTCCACTCCTCCACCGGCACTGTGTGAATGGTGCCCCCTAGTGGTTTGAGGGATGTAGCCTGCAGAGCTGTGTTGGCAGGAGATGGAGAGACAGGAAACTCTCTGGATGACTTCATGGTGCTTCATATCCTAAAGCTCAAAATTATGAAAATGATTTCAAAATGGGAAGTTCAAGATACTGCCTTCTTCAAAGTTTTTCTCAAAAACTCAGATCAACAGTATCTGAATGCTCACCTAGACATGCTCAGATATCATTGACACTCTGCCCAAAAGGCTCTGGCAGAGAACTGAGTTCCATTTGTGGAGGAAATGTGCCCTGAATCAGAGAACATGAGGCCTCCCCATTCCTTTGGCAACGTGCACCCTACTGTTGTAGAAAGGAGGGCATCTTCTGCCCTAAGTCCCCATGCTTCTGGGACATTAGAAGTGGGTCCTGAAATGGCAGCTTCTCTTGGTATTCCTGGGGCTGTTGCAGCTGTGGATTATAGTCAACCCTGTCACTCTGCTGCTTTCCTTCATATAGCCAGTACTGACCAGAGAGCTCCTGGTTCTGCTGATACTGTGTCTTTCCCTGCACCCTATCAACATAGGACAAAGGCAAGGGTCTGCTCTGCTGGCTTTCCTCTGTCATGAATGTGGCCCTTTCAAAATGCTGCAGAGATCAAGCAGGATGACTGCAGATGGTTTGACTGAAACTGGGAGAAGTTTCATTTCCTGTGGCCCCTTCACCCAGTGAAGCACAACTTGGTTGTTTTCTAATGCCTTTGGAACACAGAGTCACATGAGCCATCCTCTTCACTGGGAAGTCCCCAAGCCTCCATAGGAAAGAAGCCAACTCCTTCCAGTGGAGCCTGCTTGGGGGAAGATGAATTATGACAACAGTCCCACTGAACACATCTGGACAACATGTTGGCCTAAAATGGGATGACCTTGGACAGGGAAATCATGTCAACATTCTCTGTTTCTCTCCACATCATAGTCTGGATCTTTTATTTTGAAACCAAACCTAAAAAGAAAGAAATTATTTTCAGACAAATATTTTATTGTAAACCTTGGTTTCAGCATTATCACCAACTTGCTTATTTACCTGGAATATACACCAAAAAAGGCAATCCTTCCTGGGCTGAATCATGGAGGTTATTGTGCAGGTTATAAATGGTGAACAATTCCCAACTCCCAACTTCCTCAGAATCTGCAGCGGCCCTTCTATCCACATGAACCCAGGCTTCTCAAAGTCTTCCAGCAACCTCTCTGCAAACTCTTCAATTAGACTTAGCAGACCCCAGCTACCCTATGCACATTCCCACAGCTTCTTGATTTTTCTCAAGTTGTCCCATCAACACACGGCTTCATGTATTGTAAGATTATTCTTAAATACATTGCATATAAAAGTCATGAACAGAACAAAAGTTTGTAAATACTAGACAGTGTGTTATAGGTGTGATCTTAATAATTGCACAGAAGAACTCTAGTCTACATTTTTTCTCCTGCATCAGTTGAGGATAATTGCAATGCCAGCCATAATCACCAAAGCTTTGAGTCATGTGTTTAAAAATGACAAAATATGTTTTAGACTATGCAACCTAATTATCTAGGGTTGTAGAGGGTCACAGGCAAGAGTGTCTGGAAGCTCTTTGATATTTAATCACTCCTGGAACACATCTCCAAACTCAGAATGGATTTACGTAAATATCTAGAAGAATCTTTGATCCACACTTAGGATGGTTAAAATTGTAACTATACTTAACAAAACTGGTACCTCTAAACACATGTTCTCATTTTGTCTTCCAATATAATTAGACACAATGAAATAAGGTGCTAGCATCCATAATTTGTCAATGGATACAGATCAGTTGGCAGGTCTGTTACAAAAAGATGAAGCCCAAAGGAAGGCGCTCCCTTTCTCATATCAAGATCTCTTAGGATGCTCTCCCTGAGCATGCTTGCTTCTGGATCACATGGGCCCATTCTAAACAA
>NW_026002947.1:0-2218 GCF_001458135.2 Marmota marmota marmota | reverse complement strand
CTTTTAGCTAGATTTAGGGCTACAGCAAGTGTTAGTATTAGGGTTAGGCCTAAAGTTAGGGTTAGGGTTATGATTAAGGCTAGATTTATGGTTAGGATGAAGTTTAGGGTTTGTGTTAGGGTTAGGGATAGTATTAGGGCTAGGGCTAATGTCAGGTCTAGGGTTATAGTTAGGGCTAGATTTAGTGTTAGGTTTATGGCTTGGTCCAGTGTGAGGATTAGGTTTAGGGTGACATTCAGTTTTATATCTAGGGTTATTTTTAGGGTCAGGGTCAGTGTTAGGGTTTGGGTTATGTTAGGGTTTAGTTTTAGTGTAATGACAGTGTTAGTTCTAGCATTTAGTTTTGGTTTAGTGTAATGGATAGGGTTAGTGTTAGGCCTAGGGTTAGCTTAAGAGTTAGGGTTATTGTTAGGGTAATGGATAGGTTTAGACCTAAGGTTACGGCCATGGTTATGTATAGGGTTAGGGCTAGTTTTATGTTAGGGATAGGTTTAAGAAGGCTAGGGAAAGAGTTAGAGTTAGTCTTAGGGCTAGGTTTAGGATAGGTTTAGAGATAGAGCTAAATCAGGGCTAGCATTAGGGCTAGGTTTTGTGTTTAGTGTAAGCATAGGTTTAGGGTTACAGTTAAATTTAGAGTAAGGCATGACATGATAGCTATGTTTGGAGGTAGCATGAGGGTTAGCATTAGGTTTAGGTGAAGGGCTAGAGATACGTGTATGAATAAGGCTAGGTTTAGGACAAGAATGGGAGCTAGGTGTGTTTATAGGGTTAGGTCGAGGATTAAGCTAGGGATAATTTCAAGTAAAGAATTATTGTTAAAGATATTTAGGGTTAGCTTTATGGCTAAGTCTAGGCTAAGGGTTAGGTGTTGGGTTATGGTCAAGATTAGATCTAGGGGTATTATTCAGGTCAAGGTCTGGGTTAGGGTTTGAGGTAGGTTAAGGTTTCAATTTTGGGCTAAAATTAATTTTAGTATTAGGGATAGGATAATGATAAGGTTAGATTTAGAAATTCAGGTTATGTTTAGGGTAATGTATAGGTTAGGATTTGGCATAGGGTTAGATTTATGCTTACGGTTATCGTTATGGTTTGGGTTATGGTTATGTTAATGGATAGAGTTAGAGATCAATTTAAGGCTAAACTTATGGTTACAATTAAGACTAGTGTTAGGTTAGGTTTAAAGCTAGGGTTAGGCCTCTGATTAGGGCTAGGTTTTGTGTTATGTTAGGACTAGGGTTAGGGTTACAGCTAATGTAAGTACTAGGTTTAAAATTAGGGCTAGTTTTAGGGTTTTAGTGCTAGGTTTAGTGTTAGGGTTCGGTTTACTGTTAGGGTGATGTTTAGCACTAGAAATGTTAGGGTCAGTGTCAGGTTCAGGGTTAGTTTTAGGGTTCGGCTTCCAACTCAAATAAGTCTAGGTTTAGGTCTAGGTGTAAGGTTAGGGTTTGGTTTAGGTTAATGTTTAGGGTTAGAGATCTGGCTCGGTTTTGTTTTATGCCTAGGGCTAGTTTTATGGCTCATTTTAGGATTAGTGTTATGGTTTGGCCTAGTGTTAGGTTTAGGCTTAGGCTTTGGGTTAGGGCTAGTTTTAGAGTGACGATTTGCCTAAGGTTAGTGCTATGGAGAAGGATAGGGAAAGGGTTAGCACTAGGATTAGGGCTAGGATTAGGCTTATGGTAAGGGATAGGGTTAGAATGAGTGATAGGGCTAGTATAAGAGAGTTATTGTTAGGGCTAGGATTAGGGTTAGGTTTTGGCATAGGACTAAATTATGGTTAGGGTTATGTTAGGCCTAGGGTTAGGGCTAATTTTAAGATTGGGCTTAGGCATCGAGTTAGGGTTAGATTTAGAGTTAGATTTTGATCTAGGGTTAGTTCTAGGGCTAAGGATAAGGAAAGGGTTAACACTAGGGTTATGGTTAGAGTTAGGGTTTAATTTAGGTTTAGGGATGTGGTTATAGCTAGCCTTAGGGTAAGGGTGGTTGTTAGTATTAGGGTTAGAAGTAGGGATAGGTTTAGGGTTATCATTAAGGCTATGTTTAGGGCTATGATGAGGACTAGGAATTGTTTTAGGTTTATGGATAATATTAGGGCTATGGCTAATGTCAAATCTAGTTAGGGATAGATTTAATGTTAGGTTTATGACTTGCTCCAGTGTAAGGGTTAGGTTTTTGGTTAGGGTCAGGTTTAGATCTGGGTGTTTTTTTTTTTTTTTTAACC
>NW_026002946.1:0-2218 GCF_001458135.2 Marmota marmota marmota | reverse complement strand
AAAAAAAAGATGCTGTGTCCACCGAGAACTAAAAAAATAAATATTAAAAAATTCTCTCTCTCTTTAAAAAAATAAATTAAATTAAAAAATAAAAAATAAGCTCATTTAGCAACTGAAAAAGAGAATCAAACAAGTAGGGAATGTGGTACAAGAGAAATTGAGACATATATTCTCAGCACACATGCATGGTTAAAAAGTTAGAAAGCAGGAGGATAAATAGTGACTTTGGCTCAAGGTTTCAGAGGTTCTGTCCATGTTTGGTAGGATCTACAGGCCTAGGCCTGAGGTAAGGCAGAACATCACGGTGGGAGGGCTTGGAGGAGGAAAACAGCTTAGGACCAGGCAGCCAGCAAGCCGAGAGACAGCTCACTCCACTCACCAGGAACAAAAGATAAACCAAAAGGCATGCCCCCAGGGACCTGCTTCCTCCAGCCGCACCCCACCACCTTATACCTCTCATGATCTAATCATCACCCTCTGAAAATCCCTGCATGGTCTCACACATTACTTTTTGAGGAACATTCATATCTAAACCATAAATATATGTATCCCATTGAATCTACCTATGAGATTTAGATTCTGCTATTTAGTTGTAGGAAATGACAAAAGGTTACACTTGTGACAGGGAAAAAATTTCTTAAAACCTGACGGAAATTGGTACACTTGGCTCTCATAGGAGTCCCTGGCTAAACTGTGCGGCACTTCTGACCCCACCCAGAGACATCTATTTCCTTTCTCCTTTCAAGGCTTGTTGGTCAGATAGTGACTTGGATCTTCCCACATATAAACTTACGCCCACATTTTTAAGCCCACTGCTCAGTTAATTTCCCGACAGCTGCAACATCAAGCCCCTTCTTTGATCTTCTGAATTAGCTTTATAAACAAAACAAAGTGGGAGGGGAGAAGAGCTCATTAGCCTGGGGATGAAGTCTGAATCTCTGTAGCAAAGCTTCCTTAAAATGACTCCAGTGGCCAATTGCCGTGATCAGTATACTATCAGAACGTTTAGTGCACCTGGGCGCCAAAGTGTCTTTCAAAGGGCCATGGACATTTTCTCTCCTACTACAAATGCCAGAGGCCGTTCCCAGCTGAAGACTGTGAAATGGAGACCTTCTTTCCCGGGCTCCAGGCATCATGGCATCCCGGTCCCACCTGGCTGCTGAATGAGGGCTCCGTGACGCTGAGCAAGTTTAAGCAGGACCAAGTTTTCACTTGCAGCAGTGCCTGGCTCTCCATCCTCCGGGGCCTCCTGGGTCTGGAGAAGAAGGGACGCATCCTTGGTGGCGCTCCAGAGCTCATGGTCTCTGGTCTCTTAGAACAGCCAGGCTCCCAGGAGCCCTGCTGCACGTCACCCACCTGCCCTGCTCCACACAGAGTCCCTTCCTGCTGCGTTGTGAAGTCTGTGCTGGGCACTGCCCCAGGGGACTGCTGGTTCATTCTTACCCAAGACTGTCCTCCTGAGCTCAGAAAGTGCCACACATACCTACATTCTCCTCCATACCCATTGCTGAACATACGCTCACTGATGGGCAGTGTCCGAGGGCCTATCCTCTCCACGGAGGGCCACCTGAATGGAGCCCAGAAAACAGACTCCTCCCAGATGGAGGAAGCTGTGTGGTCCAAGGTGAGCCTGGGCACTGGCCAAAGGTCCTGTACAGACATCCGGAGCATTTGAGGCACGGGGCCCCTGGTGCAGCTGTGGTTCAGGGCTGTGTCCTCCAGCCCATGTGTGTGAACAGGACGTCTCTTCACACCCCTCCCACCAGGCCCAGGAGAGCAGGAGAGAACGGCGATCTCATTTCCACTGCACAGCAATCCCGGCCGCGAAGATCGGTCTTTGCGTTCAATCTCTGAGAGATTCCGCCTCCCTCAGCACTTCCCTTGTCTGGCATCTGAGCTGGCGACCTTGCTGGATGGGGATGAGGTGACCTTGTGCCTGCTCAGAACACCCCCACCTGCTCCCCATCCCGAGGGCTCAGGTCCACAGGGCCACTCTCAGGGAGGGGTAGACACCTCGGGAAGTCCTGCTGCAGCTGCCTCTGTCTGAACATCATGTTCTCCCCGTCACTGGGATGTGAATTAACGCATCCCCACTGAAGAAGAGCAAGTCCTCCATCCAGAGCCCAGATTCAGAGACAGGAAGCAGGAGGACGCTGGCCGTCTCCCTGGGTATGTGCATAGGAGGCACCAGGGACACATAGTAGGAAACAGGCACATG
>NW_026002945.1:0-8298 GCF_001458135.2 Marmota marmota marmota | reverse complement strand
AGCCCCTGTGCCGCAGTCTGGCTGGGCACACAATCACGAGCCACCACACAGCTTGTAGATTCAAACAGCAACTCTTTATTCCGGAACTCACACCAGCCGTCTACAATCACGTTCTGGGGAAATCCACGTTCTCTGCCCAAATCCACCTCCACTGGGCTTCTATCTCTCAAAAAATATACTCTGAATCCCGTGAGAACTCAAGGGGAACTCAGGCAGCAGGATACGCCCTATTCCCAGCAGGAATAATCTTAAACCTTAAACCTGGAACCTAAACTGGGAACGCCCTAAACACGATTATCTTAAACCGGGAACACCCTAATCCGCCTTGGTCCTTGAGCAAGGTCACCTACATTCAATGTCACTGCAACATGGGGTACGCTGGCAAGGAAATTGTCATACCTACTTGGCTAATGGCTCCCAGCACCACTATATTCATCACTATTATAATAAGAAAATTTTTTAAAAAAATTATGCAATTCATTAAAAGATTCTTTATTTCAGTACAACTAGACAACAGCTCCCATTGGCACACATCAGTTACACAGAAACAAGAGCATGAAGAAAGAGGTGGGTGTTTGTAAACAGCAAATGGTCTTTGCCACATATTCAGAACTTTTTAGGGCTATTAGGAAACAACCCAGATACCATAGACTTCATCAGTCTTAGAAATCAAACAGAAGAAAATCGTATGAGGGGGAATTTGTGTAATATCTGAGAATTATTAGGCTTTGAGAATTGTGCTTTGGTGATTTAAGGCACTGGCTAGAATATCTAGTACCCACTTTATCTGCTTATCCAACTCAATTCAAATTTGAGTTAATAATTCCAATTAGATTCTCAAAGACCTGTCACTTACATTCTGAGCAATAGTTGTTGAAGACTTTTCAACTGGGCAAATCACCATATTTTCCCAAGTGGAGGCAACAATGAGGCATGGAACATATGTGTGGACACCCAGTTTACACCCTGTACATCCAGGCACATGAGTCTTAGGGCTATGCATACAAATTAGGTGTCATTACCAAGTGTCTTAAATTAGTGTTTTTCAGCTTTTTCAGTGATCAAAGTTAAACTAAACTATTTGAAAGACCTACAAGGAATAAAATGATTCCAAAGATCTAGACACATCTAGTGAGTGAAGGATAACAAAAGGCACAAATTCAGAGATGTGAGGAGTAAGATAGCCCCTGTTAACTAACTTTAAGAGATACCTGAACTGGAAATCAGATGGACGTATTTTTTTCTATATGTGCTGATCACTTGGTCTTATTCTTGAGGGTATTGATTTGTCTGTGATTCACTTACTTGAGAGCAATTAAACATATTTCCTTTCGGGAACATGAGGAAACAGTATATAGTATTAAAAAAAAAAAACAACCAAAAAACTACAATGCCAACTACCAGCCTTTCAGAACAAAGATCAGTGGAGACCCTCAACCAAAAGGGCCCACTGAGAACCACTGTAGGAAAACAGTAAATGATGTCAGGTTTTCTTCTCTTCTCAAGCACCACACAGGCCCTTGCCTTACCTGCTCTCTCTCAGGAAGACTCAAGTTTTATAATGGAGTAAGGAGAACAAACCCTGAGGCAATGAGTGTGGAAGAAACATTTAAAGCCAGCTAAGTGGCATACTATAAATATTTTGTGATTTCAGGGTTAGCAATGAAGTCTTTTCTAAAGAATCCAGTGAAGGCTGACCTTGGTACAACAGGTGACGTCCTAATGGGACCACTTTTAGTAGAAAATGTAGGTGCATAGGGGGTCTCTTTTCTTTATTCACTACAGAAAATACCTCAAGTAAAACCTGAAACATGGGAATATATAAGCAAAGGATACCAAAGAATGTTCTCTGCTGGAGAAATTTGGGAACTTAATTTAGATCCATCTGGATTACTACATGAATTAAATGCATGGCTTAACAGCAGGCTCTATCATGCTAAATAAACAGGTGCTACATTTGGTCCACATGCTGAATTTTGGTCAAGTTGAGGAAGGGCAGAGTAGAAAGTACAGGGACATGGTTGTTTTTCTACCCAAGTGCTTACTGTTCAATCTGAAGCAACACTTTACTCATTTGCAAATAGAAAATAAAACTGTCCTGTTTTCCATAAAACCAAGTGTTGCTATGAATATTAAGCATAAATACCATGTCTAGGGGCTCAGAGGCCTCTAACATCATGAGACCACCAGTTTTTCCTCATGTTAAACTCCCAGGTTGACCTTCAGTTACAATCCAAGCTGCTACAGAAATTACTTGAAATTTAAATAACCTGAGTATAGTCATAGACTACTACTGTATTAGTAATTGACCAAAAGATTCTCTTTACCTAAATTCCAAAGAATAAGATCAAGACCCTAAGTTCTTCCCAACATTCTTATATATCACTATTGGTCAAGTTGAGGAAGGGCATAGTAGAAAGCACAGCGACATGGTTGTTTGTTTACCCAAGTGTTTAGTGTGCAATCTGAAGCAGCACTTTACTCATTTGCAAATAGAAATGCCTCATTTACTCTGTGCTTCAAATCTCAGAATTTCTGGTACTAGAAGAAATGAGAAAGATGAGAAAAAATGAGCAGAAAGGCAGAATTTGTTATCTCCCTATGTATCGGCAGATGCCAAACCTAGGACTTATGCTGCAGCCCTTAACTTTTTAAATACCAGTTATTCTTAAACTTTCAGCAACAAACAAATACAATGCTCATCATCTTGGATTTAATAGAAGCATAGATGAGAAACTATTAAGCAAAAAATCAGCATGCAACACAATATCAAGTCACAAAATACACGTGTGTATATGTATTTCTACTCTAGTATATATTGGATGTTTCTATGTGTGTACATATACGTAAAATCTTGATCAAGTCACAATATGTGTATATATGTCTATGTGTGTGCATATACATATATAAAATCTCAAATGACAAAATAGAAGTAGTTATTTTTATGTATGTGGGTAGATATGTATATATAGATAAATACAAATTGAGTCACAAAATGTACGTGAATACATGTCTGTGTGTGCATACATGTCTTGTTTATGTGTGTGTGTGTGTGTGTGTGTATATATATATATATATATATATATATATATATATATATTTCAATATGAGTATTAATGATGAAGACTTTAAGGACAAGNCTTGATTATGGATTGAATGTGAGGACAGAGGAAAAGTAGTCAGGGATAATGCCCTGGCTTTTTCCTGAGCAACTGGGCAAATGGTGGTACTATATACTGCCCTGGAGGAAGGAAAGGGGAGAGCAAAGTGGTGGTTGGTGCCCCCTGCTTGAGATATGTAAAGCATTATTGACTCAGCAGGAGCCCTGGAATAGGCGGTTGATAAAAAAACTGCAATTCAAGGAAGAGATCCAGCTGGAGCTACACATCTGGACATCAGAAATAGATAACTTAAAAAACGTGGGTCTGAGTGAAATTCATCAGCTAAGTACAGAAGGAAAAAAGTCCCAGGCCTCCCAGGGTTTGAGAGTATAAGAAGGTAAGAAGGATTTTATATAAAAGTGAGAAGGAGAGAGTCATGAGCAGGAAGGGGACAAAGCTGTGTACCAGCCTATGCAACTGTCCATAATTCTCTTGCTAAAACACACAGTTCTCTCTGTCCTGTCCTCTCCGATCTACTGTTGGTTATTACAGATGGACTGTGTCTGTGCTCTGTGTTGAATTTAGCAGGGCCCTTTAAATAAAAGATGTTATTTAAAGCCCCTGGAGGTGTTGAAGTCCCATTCCATAAACTTGAGCAGTGTATTGAGTCAGGGGGTGGTGCTGGCTGGGTTTCCATGCATTTAAGCTTATGTGATTGCTTATGTCCTGAGTGGTGACTGCCTATGTGCTGAGTGGTACAAAATCTAAAAGATTTTTAAAAAGTTTTTCCATGTTTTTAAGACTGTTTAAGACTGTGTGTGTATGTATAAACATGTATGTGTGAGCATATGGTACATAACTAAAATCACAACTCAGTCCTGATTCTAGTAACAACAGACAATACTGGGTCTGAAACAATGTATCAACTCTTATAATAGAGCTCACTAAATAAGGAAAATAACAAAGTTAAATATCTAATGTAAATAAGCATAAATAATATAGGCTTGTTTTCATCCCAAATTGTATTTTTTATACAAATCTTTGGAACTCAGGAGTTCTCAAATCAAGCTATCTCAATTTCAACCTACCACAAACCACTGCAGTCTCATCATGTTATGTAGCAAGGATCCTCAGAACATTGACTTTTCTTCCCCTGGAAATAGCAATAGAAGTTGTTCTAATTATTCCTCTCTATTTTTCTAACATGGGTCTTCAAGTGGTGTCTCATTATATTCTCTTCTTTGAAAGAATGAGTAAACTTGGCAAAACCCTTGTTAGTAATTGAAATAAAATTATGCTGGCAGATATAAATGTCTATCAAAATTATGAGGGGATAGAGAGAAGGATGTCAATGATCATCACTTCTAAATTCTGTGATACAGATAAAATTATTGGTCCTCTAATTTAGACATAATCACTTAAGCTGAGAATTTGGATAATTAAGTATTCTATTCATTTGTCCAAAAGTCAGAAAATTCTCCAATAATTTCATGTTCAGAAGAAAGAAAAGCAAATATCTCTACTATTTTAATACTATCTTTTGATGCTACTTTCATTATAAGTGTTTGATTCCAATGTTTCTAATCTTAGATGTTTCTATATAAGAACTATTTTCTATATAGAATCATTTTCTCTCCCTGATCCATAAATTAGTGTGTGTTTTGCATTTGCCAAGCACATTAATTTACAGACTTTAAGAACCACTTCCCACTGCAAAGGCAGAGCCAAGTGTTTATGGCAAAGACCTTACTGTCCACAGATCCCATGACATTTGCTATCTGGTTGCTGTGGGCTGATGTTTGTCTCTCCCTGGTATTGGTATGTTGAAATCACAACCCACAGTGATGACATTAGAAATCAGGGCCTTCTGGGAGGCAACTAGGTGATGAGGGCAGATCCCTCATAAATAAAATTAGTGCCTTAGGAAGCTAACCCTAATACTTACATCATGGAGGATGAGCTTTCTATAAAAACAGGAAGCCCTGCCAGACACAAAATCTACTGTATCTGATCCCTGACTTCTCACCCTAAAGAACATAAAGTAATAACTTTCTGTTGTTTATAAACTACCTAGTTGATGGTACTTTGTCATAGCAGCCCAGACAAAGACTTTGGCCATTTACTGCAAAAGTGAACCAATTCCTCCTATATATTCAATCATTAGAAACAAAAGACCAACAACAACAAATTATCTTGTAAATAAATACTCATGAAGGTCCACAGCATACATAAAACATGATATCAAGAGAGATATAAGACTGGATTTCAAAAATTAACATGTCACAGAATCTGGAATGGTAACATGACAATAAAACCCTGACTTTTCTTGTATGTGACTTAGTCTAATAGAAGGACTTCAGGATTTTGGCTTGAATATTAAACCTCTTTGTACAATTTAGCCTGGTCAGATCCAACAAATAGACATTTAGCTTAATTGTACTTTGTAATTATACTAGTTCTGACCAAAAAATATTAGAAAAAAACTTTTATTTTCAACTAATAAAATAAGTTGTAAATATGCTGTTTTATTAAAATGAAAAATCTCTGAAACAAACTGGAAACACCACAGGACTCATTTTCAAAACAAACAAGAATATACTGTTATGTCCAATTTAAGTTATGTTAATGTGTGCTTTGAGCCCTTGGTTGAGAAATAAAGATGACAGCAACACTCAACTAAAGATGATTTAACCACTAGATAGAAATATATTGAATAAGAAATAGCAATGTTTCATAAAGCTTATTGTTATATTCTCAAATAAATATTTAAAAGCTTGGGTAATTTTAATAGTATTATGGCAATGAAATAATTATGAATGTGCTACAGATTGTTAAAAAACAGCAAACAAAAAAACTAATAAGACAAAATAATTGGATTTTCCATGTGATACTAAATTATTTTGTTGAATTTTTAATAACATGTAACTACATAATATATGTTCTTTTAAGAGTAGATATACCTTATTGATTGCTGTTAGAGTCTGTAAACAAGTCAGGATGGCGCCTGGCATTTTGCCAGAGAAATGTTAGAGTCTGTAAACAAGTCTGGATGGAGCCTGGCAAAATGCCAGAGGGAGGGGTTTGTGAAGTAACACCATCAAGCCATTAAGCGTGGAGATTCCTTATTGGTTGACTGATGTATCTAGTTTATGCTAATTAGATAAGCTGTGTGGAATGTATAAATACCGCTCCTGTCCTGCAATAAACGGCTCCCACTCCTGCTGTATCAATCTACACAAGTTGTTCGTCACCCCCCAGTTATTTTGCTGCAGCCGTACTCCGGCAGATTTCAACTTATATTTTTATAAAATACTAATTTCAATCACAAGCTAATACATAAAAATGTCAGTGCTGGTTATTGCTGGATCAGTATACTTCTCTTTTGGAATTTCAAAGTTCTATGAAATGAGTATGAATAATGCTGACAGAAGCTCCTCCTCATGGTATTAACATCTTCAGAGAGAAAAGCATGCATGTGAAGGAAGTCAAGGGGAGCAGAAATCATGGTCAGGCTGGCTCAAGAGGGCAACTGACCAAGGAAATTGTTGTTTTCTGCATTTCCCCTGTATTTAGCAATTGTGAGGCTATGAGAGTCTCAGTTAATTGTTAAGGCACATGAGACCCTGTGGGATCATGAATTTGAAAGGTTCAATAAAGATACATAACTGTTGTTTTATCCACTCATTTAAATTAAACCACAACAAGTAACAAATCTTATAGTGCATCCAAGCTTGCTTCTTCTCAAGGATGGGCATAACAATCTGGGGAAAATTCAAACATAGGAATGGCAGAAACTTGGTCTGAGCTGAATGGAAGCCAAGTTTTCTCCCTCTATGCAAAGAGGGTTCTGTTTACCCAGAACAATCAATAGGAGCAGGATAAGGAAGCAATGTGTAGCATAATTACAACATATTTTTTAAATGTTTGCTGTGAATTTTGAATGTCACAGTTTGAAGTACCATCAGCAATAGTATATTTTTGTTTGCAATTGTAATGCACATCAATTTGAAGTCAAGAAACTTGAGTTTCAATAAAAGATCAACCTAAGTTGTTAACATTTTCAACAAATAATCAGAGAAAGAGAAAAGTACAAGAAACAATGTGCATTTTGCTTGATTTCTGTAACACAGACCAATTCATGAAGCACATAAATTCAATCCCAGCTCCAGGACATCCTTGGATCTTGAAAGAGTAATCTGTAAGATGCATGGCCTCGTGTGCTTCATCTGTAAAGTGGAAATAATAACAGAATCCAACTAATAGCAACACTGTGGGAACTCAGTGGTGTAATCCTTACCCAAAATGCTTAGGACTAGAAGTATTTCCTATTTGGAAATATTTGCATATACATTATGAGCTGTCTTTGAGATGAGACCAAAGTATAGACATGAAATTGATTTGTATTTCACATATACTTTATACACACAGCCTGAAGGTAATTCCATATGATATTTCAAATAATTTTGCACAAGCAACTGAAGTCTGCCCCACGAGTGTGAGAGGTGTTCTTCCCCTCAGGGATGCTAGCTAAGGTGTGTCCTATGCCTGTGTTCTGACTGCTTTGTCATATGAAGTTAGGTGTCCTGCCTTCCACTTGTGGTGCTATATTGGTGCTTGTGAGAATTTGGATTTGGAGCATTTCAGATTCCTGACTTTTGGATTAGGGATTCTCCACTTACACAGCATTCTCAGCATAGTACATAAATCCATTTAAGATTTCCTTCACTGTGCAATGAAAACATAGGTAGTCACTAAAATGTGCAAAACTTTAATGACTGCAAGTCTTCCTCTGAAGGGCAAAATCCACAAAAAGGCTGGCAGATGGAAAACATGGTCTGAAGCCCCTTAAATGAATTTTAAAAGCCATGTGCATGTGAGCATTATTAAGATAAACTGTCCAGAGCAAAGACAATGGAGATTGATCAGTTCTTCAAAAGGATACTCTGATGCACCTCCACCAGGCCACAGACACTTCACATGAAGCACGACTAAAAGGCAAGTGACCCAGTGCAGTTACCTGATGAAGGGTCATGGTAGGATTCATGAATAACCAGAGTAGCAGCAGTCAACCCAGCCAAGCCACACAGTGGCAATAAACAGCCATCAATCAGCAGTGTCATCTCTATTCCTAACAAGAAAACACCACCTCAGCCTCCCACAGGACTAAAAGCAGGCCAGGAGGAATGTGAAATCACCA
>NW_026002944.1:0-2219 GCF_001458135.2 Marmota marmota marmota | reverse complement strand
AAAGAGAGTTTACTGAGAACTAATTGAGTGCGTGAACTTTCAAACAAGTAGCAAAAACCATGTTTGATTTAGAGTTCCAAATGCATCTATGTCTATAGGGGAAAACGAAGTGAAAACTCAAAATTCAAAGTGTTCCTGCAAACAAACGCTTCAACCTAGAAGAACAAAATTTGGGCAGTCAAATGCAAAAGGTATACTCATATTTCCTGCCAAATATCAACAAGGTCAGGTGAAAAAATATTTGCTGAGATTATAGGAAACTTGGCGTTCTGTGGAAGATCTGCATAGCTTTCAAATGATATGGTATTATCCTTGCCTCTGGTTAGGGCTACTGCAACAAAGAGCAAAGCATAGAGAGCACACTGATAACTAATTTAGTAAGTCAAGTTTCAAGCAGCTAGCAAAAATCCTGTTTGATTTAGAGTTCCAAATGCATATATCCCTATAGGAGAGAATGAAGTGAAACCTAAATATTCAAAGTGTTCCAGCAAAGGAACTCTTCAACCTAGAAGAACGAAATTTGGGCAGCCAATTGCTAATGGTATAGGATTCTCTCCTGTCAAATATCAAGGAGATCAGGTGAAAAAATATTTGCTGAGATTATAGTAAACTCGGAATTCTGTGGAAGCTCTGCAAATGCTTTCAACTGGAAGTGTAATTTTCTTGCCTCTGCTTAGGTCTATTTCAACAGCGAACAAAGAATAGAGAGCACACTGAGAACTAATTGAATGCGTCATGTTTCAAGCAGCTAGGAAAAAACGTGTTTGATTTAGAGTTCCAAATGCATGTATCCCTATAGTTGATAATGAAGTGAAATCTAAAAATTCAAAGTCTTCTGAAAACGAATGCTTCAACCTTGAAGAATGAAATTTGGGCAGCCAACTGCAACTAGTATACTCCTCTTTCCTTCCAAGTGTCGTCAAGTTCAGGTGAAAAAACTATTTGCTTATAATCCAGTCAACTCAGATTTCTGTGGAAGCTCTGCTTACACTTTCAAATAAAAGTGTATTTTGATGGCCTCTGCTTAACGCTTCTTCAGCTGGGAGCAAAGCATAGAGAGCACACTGAGAACTAATTGAGTGCGTCACTTTCAAGAAGCAAGCACAAACAGTGTTTGATTTAGAGTTCCATATGCATGTATCCCTAAAGGGGAAAAAGTTTTGAAACCTAAAATTTCAAATTGTTCCTGCAAATGAATGCTTCAACATAGAAGAATGAAACTTGGGAAACCAAGTGCAACTGGAATACTCATCTTTCCTGCCAAGTATCAACAAGAATGGGTGAAAAAAATTATTTCCTGAAATTCCAGTAACCTAGAAGTTCTGTAGAACATCTGCAAACGCTTTCAAATTAAAGTGTATTTTCCTTGCTTCTGCTTAGGGCTACTTCATCAGAGAACAAAGCATACAGAGAGCACTGAGAACTAATTGAGTGAGTCATGTTTCAAGTAGCTAGCAAAAACTGTGTTTGATTTAGAGTTCCAAATGCCTGTATCCCTATAGAGGTAAACAAAGTGAAACCTAAAACTTAAAGTGTTCCTGCAAATGAATGCTTCAACCTAAATAAAAAAAAAATTTGTGAATCCAAGTGGAAGTGGTATACTCATCTTTCTCCCCAAGTATAAAAAAAATCGGGTGAAAAATAATCGCTTAGATTCCAGTAAACTCAGATTTTTGTGAAAGCTCTGCAAATGCTTTCAAATTAAAGTGTATTTTTTTTTGCTTTGCTTAGGGCTACTTCAACAGGGAACAAATCATAGAGAGCACACTGACAACCCTTTTGTGAATCCAGTTTCAAGCAGCTAGCACAAACTGAGATTGATTTAGCATTTCAAATGCATGTATCTTTAGAGGGGAAAATGACGTGAAACCTAAAAATTCAAAGTGTTCCAATAAACGAACGCTTAGCCTAGAAGAAAGAAATTTGAGCAGCCAAGTTCAAAGGTATACTCCTATTTCCTGCCATGTATCAAAAAGATCATGTGAAAAAAATATTTGATGAGATTCCTGTAAAATCAGAGTAGTGTGGAAGCTCTGTAAATGCTTTCAAATGAAAGTGTATTTTCCTTGAATCCTCTTAGTGCTATTTCAACAGGAACAAAGCATAGAGAACGCACTGAGAACTAATGGATTGAATCAAGTTTCAAACAGCTAGCACAATCCATGTTTGATTTAGAGATCTAAATTCATGTGTCCCTTTAGCGGAAAATGAAGTGAAAC
>NW_026002943.1:0-2219 GCF_001458135.2 Marmota marmota marmota | reverse complement strand
ATATATATATATATATATATATATATATATATATATATATATATATATATAAAACATGTTTACATTAATTGTTATTAATAGGTTAATTTTCATCAAAATGATTATTATACTATAATTTTCATACACAAGTACTTCTTCACCTTGTAATTATAGATTGAATTCATTGAATTGTTATTAAGTCTGCAGCACAAACTAATTCTCAAAACCTCTCAAATAGTGTTCAAACTTTTAATTCTCATGATGATTCAGTACAGAAGAATGAGTGAAATTTATCATTGACATTTGTTCAATAACACATGACAGATTAAAATATTTTTTGGTAGCAGGGATTGAACCCAGGGGCTCGACCACTGAGCCACATCCCCAGCCCTATTTTGTGTTTTATTTAGAGACAGGGTCTCATTGAATTGCTTAGAAATTTGCTTTTGTTGAGGCTGACTTTGAACTGAGATCTTCCTGTCTCAGCCTCCCAAGTCGCTGGGATTACAGGTGTGTGCTACCACACCCAGCCAGATTCAAATGTTTTCTACAGTTTACCTGTTTGTGAATAATAAAATTAATATTCATAGGCTTTCAATACTTTACATTTTTATGAGCTTTAAATGTCTGTTCAACTAATCCTTGCTCTTCTTCATGCATATTTTTTACCATCATCAATCTTTTTTTATTTTTATTTTTTAGTTGTCAATGGACCTTTATTTTATTTATTGATACATGGTGCTGAGAATCAAACCCAGTGCCTCACCTATTCTAGGCAAGCTTTTTGCCACTGAACCACAATCCCAACCCACCATCATCAATTTTTACACATCTTAGCAGATTCCACTTCAGATTGTAGTAAATTAGTGCTTTCACAATGTTGAATATGTCCTTGCTGCTAGTGTTGTATGCAGGCTATTGTTGCAAGTTATTTTTTCATTTACTTCAAATTCGCCATTATCTCCTGAAATAAATAACAACTAAGCAATTTAATTACATCTGTGGATGCATTAAAAGCCAAAGAAAACCACTTGGAATTATTGGCTTTGTTTTTTAATGGACTATTGATAGGTACCAGTGTAGTTAACTAAGTAACTGTTCTTACTAAAATGCTACAGTCAAATCTAATTGCATTTACTCCCCATCAATAGACGAATTCCCTTGTTTTGGCTAACTCATGAGCCACTCTGCAGCTTACTTTGCTAAAAGCAGCCCCATTTTCATTTTTTTGCTTTTGTTAAATTCTACTGTGATAAAATAATCCATTCATTTATTTTTTTTTATTTTCCTGATTATTGCTTTGCTGTGAGTTAGGAATATTGGGATGAATGCTTAGTTTGATAATGTCAGCATATAATTTGTTCTTTTAGCACAGCCAGATTGTAATCTCAAAATAAACATGATGATTTCCCATATAACTCAATAACAAACAATTCACAATTCATTGTGCCTTAAAAGAATTATATTAAAGGTATACTTTCCTGATTACTTAGTTCAACATTACATATATTCACTGGTAATAAAAATAAATAAAATGTATGTATGGTGACATATGTGACATTTAAAATATATCCAAGTTGTAACCACATCACTGTGATTTGTAGTATACTGAAGAGAAGTATAAAACAACAGGATACTACATGTAATTTCTCTTAAAATTATTAAATACTTATATTGTAGTACAAAAGCAGCCATGGATAATGCATAAATAAATGAGAGTGTCCCAATAAAATATTTATAGGCATTGGAATTTATGTATTGTTTACATATAATGAAATGTTATAATTATGTTATTATTTTCAACCATTTAAAAACATAATAAGAAAAAAGAATTCTGAGCTCATGGGTCATGCTATAGGTCAGATTTGTCCCATGGGACACGTTTTTCCATCCATATAATAGAATATAATAAAACTTTAATTTTTATTTTTATTGAAATTAGATGCCATTGGATAAGCATAGCAGATTAATTAAGTTAGTAGATTTATATTGTAACATAATTACTTTTCAATGTGGACAGAAAAAAAAGTTGTTTTAAAATTACTGTTCATTTTTTTCTACCCATACTGAAAATCTACTAGTTTAGAATCAATAATAATAGTTAGGAAGGTATTGTAATAAGAACATTGAGTGATTAGGGTACCTTAGGAAATGATGGTAGCAGAAGAGATGGCAAATACTGGATAGTTTCTCTCTGTGTGTGTGTGTGTGTCATACAAACAAAAAACCTATGCTTTATG
>NW_026002942.1:0-2219 GCF_001458135.2 Marmota marmota marmota | reverse complement strand
ATTAACCTAACAATTACACTAGACCTAGCCATAAACCTAAACCTAACACTACCCCTAACCATAACCCTAGACCTGACCTTAGCTCTAGCCCTAATCCTAGCCCTAACCCTAACACACCCTAGCACTCATCCTAGCCCTAAACCTAGCCTTAATTTATCCAAAATTTTCACCCTAGACTTATCCTAAATTTTAAAGCTCATCTTAGCCATGAACCTAGCTATAACCCCATCACTTTCCCTAAAAGTAACTCCAAACCTAACAATAATACTAATCCTAACCCTAGTCCTAACCATAGACCTAACCCTAACACTGACCCAAACTCTAACCCTAGCCCTAATTTAGCCCTTATCCTAACCCTACCCCTAACCCTAGCCCTAAGACAAACATCACCCTAGCCCTATTTCTATTTCTAACCTTATTCGTTACTGTAACCCTCAAACTATCCCTAACCTTAGCCCTAAACCTAGCCATAGCCCTAACACTAGATATAAACATACTTCTAAATATACCCTAACCTTAAGCCTAAACCTCACCATACCACTAGCCCTAAAACTATTGATAATCCTAAAACTAGCCCTAACCATAGCCCTAGCCCTAAAACCAAACGGAGCCATTGCTTTAAACCTAAACCTTACCCTATAGCAAACCCTACCCCTATAACTAGCCATAACCCTAGCTCTAATTCGAGTAGAGGACTAAAACTAATCCTGATCCTGACTCTTATCCAAACACTAACCCTAGCTCTAAATATTACCCTAACCCTAAAGCTAAGGCTAGCACCACTCCTAGCCCAAACCCTAACCCTAAAACTAATCCTAATCGTAAACCTAGTTCTTACATTGGCCATAGCCCTAACCCTAATACAAAAAATCACTAACCCAAGCCCTAACACTAGATTTAACCCAAACCCTAACCCTAATCCTAGCCCTAAACCTAATCCTAAACGTAGACCTAACCTTAGCTCTAACCCTATCCCTTACCCTAAGCCAAACCCTATCCATAATGATAACCTTAGTCCTAATCATAATCCTTAGACAAAACCAAACACTAACCCTATTACTAGTCCTAACCCTAGCTTTCATTGTACCTCTAACCCTATCCCAAAATCAAACTCTAAACTTCACCCATATTTTGACCCTAACATTAATTGTAGGTCGAAACCTGACCCTAACCTAAACTGAACCCTGAAACTAGCCCTACAAGTAAACTTATACCTAAACCTAACACTAACACTAGCCCTAAACCTAAACCTAATCTTAAATTTAGCGATAACTCTAGCCCTAGACCAAAACAAAAACTTAGTCCTATCCCTAACAGTAACCCTTAACCTAATCAAAACACTAACCCTACCCCTATAACTAACCTTGTCCTAATTCTGGCTTTCACCCTAATCCTAACTCTAACCTGAACCCTGACCCTGACACTAACACTAAACCAAGCTCTGAACCTGACAATAAACCAAAATCTAAACTTAACACTAGACCTAGCCATAACCCTTACCCTACAACTAGCTGTAATTAGAACCCTAAATCTTACATTACCCATAGTATTAACCCTAGGCCTAAACCTAACACAAAACCTAGCCCTAATCCGAGACCTAAACCTACCTTAAGAATAACCCTCACCCTAACCGTAGCTCTAAACTTAACCCTAATTCTCACCTTAGTCCTAACCCTAGCTCACAGCCTAACCCTTAGCCTAAACATAACCCTAGCCGTAGCCCTACCCATAACCCTAAACCTAACCCTAATCCTAACCTTAACACTAGCTTTAAGCCTAGCTCTAACTCTAGCCATTACCCTATCTCTAATGCTAAATGTAATGATAATCCTGGCCCTAACCCTAACCAAAACCCTAACACAAAACATAAACCTAACCCTAGACCTAACGCTAAACCTAACCCTTGCTTTACCCTAACCCTAACTCAAAACCTAACCCTTACCATAGACCCAACAGTAAAACCAGCTTTAAAACTAAAGTTAACCCTAAACCTAAGCTTAACCCAAAAGCTAATCTTACATCTAACCCAATCTATTACTCTAAACCTAAGCCTAAACCTAATGAAAACCATAGACCTAACCCTAAACCTAACCCTGACCATAACCATAACACTAACCCTAGACCTAACACTAATCCTAACTCTCACCCTAGGACTAACCAAGCTCAAAACCGAAATTTACCCTAAACCTAAACTTAAACTACCCTAAGCTAGGTTTACT
>NW_026002941.1:0-2219 GCF_001458135.2 Marmota marmota marmota | reverse complement strand
AAAAAAAAAAAAAAAAAGATCATGTTTCATCCAGGCATGGTAGTATGCTCTTGTAATCCCAGCTACTTGGGAGGTTGGGGCAGGAGGATAGCTAGATCAAGGACAACCTGGACAACTTAGTGGGATCCTGTCTTAAAAATAAAAAAAGGCCAAAGGGATGAGATTGTAACTCACTGGTAGAGTGCTTGCTTAGCATTCACAAGATCCTGGGATCAATCCCTGTACTACGCCGCCCCCCCCCAAAAGTTGTTTGTTGTGTTTTTTGTATTGTACTAGGCAAAAGTAGAAGATTTAGGCTTTAGCACAGAGTTTCTGTACTCCAAGAATTTAAAGTTTAATTGGGGAATTAAGGAAAGCATATGAGGTTAAATAACTTGAGGGTGAAATTATCAAAGACAATGTATGGTAGTGTGAGGATAGTACTTCCAAGAAGGAATAGAACACTGTAAATCAGAGGGATTAGAAAAAACTTCATGAAGTATGTAGGTGTTTGAGCTGGGCCTTGAAGGTAGAATAGAATTTGGGATTTGATGAGAGGAAAAAATATTTGATATAATGGGAATATTTCAAGCAAAGTTCAAGATGTGTATTTTAGGTAATGATGACTAGAAAAACATGTTCAGTACAAACCCATTTTTTTCTAAGTATTTTTTATCTGTAGTTGGTTGAATCTGCTGATGTAATCTGCAGATAGAGGCTGACTGTAGCTGTTTATGGAAATGAGAATGAAAGTTGACTATGGACAGTTTGGAAGGTCCAGATGAAGTTAGAGAACATGAATTTGGGACCTTACAAATATGCAAGAGGGACAGGCGGGGTGGTACATGTCTGTAATCTCAGTGACTCAGGAGGCTGAGGCAGGAGGATCACAAGTTCAAGGCCAGCCTTGGCAACTTAGTGAGGCCCTAAGTAATTTAGTGAGACCCTATCTCAAAATAAAAAGTAAAAAAGACTGGGAATGTGGCTTAAGGGTTAAGCTCTGGGTTCAATCCTTGGTACAAAAAAAGAAAAAATACCCAAATACCAAATACACAAAAGAGTGGTTTCTCCAGAGTTATGACAAAGGTACAAGAGAGTGATTAAACTTCTGGACCATGGAGTGAAAAGGGAAGAAAGTGAAGACAAAAGAGTGTAGATCTGGAGCACATACAGCTTAGATTCAGGATGCCGTGATGACATTCAAGAAACATTGAGATTAAAAAGTGGACTGAGGGCTGGGGATGTGGCTCAAGTGGTAGAGCGCTTGCCTGGCATGCGTGTGGCCCGGGTTCCATCCTCAGCACCACATACAAACAAAGATGTTGTGTCCGCCCAAAACTAAAAAATAAATATTAAAAATTCTCTCTCTCTCTCTCTCACCTCTCTCTTTAAAAACAATTTAAAAAAAATAAAAAAAAGTGGACTGATAACAAGTTATAGCACTGAAGTTTAAGATTTCAGGAGGGGATGATTCAATGTAATGGCAAGGTTCTGAGAGACTATCAGGTGATTTGTTGAAGTATAGTGAGGAAATGAACATTATTAGAGTAGATATTTTCTATATCCTTATGGATTTTTTGTTGTTGCTGCCCATCCGTCAATTACTGAGAGGTATGTTGAAAATCAGCTATGAAGGCAGATTTGTCAGTCTTCCTTTAAAATTCTCTCAATTTTTGTTCTCTATATATTTTGTGTGTATTATTAGATATATGCACAATTTTATATATATATATATATATATATACACACACACACACACACACATATGTATGTATATATGTGTATATATATATAATTGTGCATATACCTAATACACACAAAATATATATAGAACATATATATGTATGTATATATGTGTGTATATGTGTGTGTGTGTGTGTGTATGTATGTGTGTGTATATATATATATATTTTCTTCTGGTGCTACGGCTTGAACCCAGGGGTGCTTAACCACTGAGTCACATCCCCAGCCCTTTTTATTTTAAGACAACATCTCACTAAGTGGCTGAGGCTGTGATCCTCCTGCCTCAACCTCCTTAGTTTCTGGGATTATAGGCTTGTGCTATCATTCTGGCCACAATCATAATTCAATCAAACTTTATATCATGGAGTAACCCTTTGGTGTTAAAATGTTTTTCATCTTAGTTCAATTGTTTGTCTTATATTGGCATTGCTACCCTGCCTTTATTTTGGTTAGTAGCTGCTTAGTATATTTCCATCTTTTTTTTTTTTTTTTTTTTT
>NW_026002940.1:0-2219 GCF_001458135.2 Marmota marmota marmota | reverse complement strand
GTTGTTGTTAAATGGCAACACAAATGTGGCCCCTATTTATCCTATTGACCAGGTGTGTGTGTGTGTGTGTGTGTGTGTGTGTGTACAAGAAGATACATTCAGGTTTGGTGTAGTGGTTTGTTTTTTTAAGAATAAATTAATTTGGAAGTAGTTCAAGGTGGAAGGAAATTTAGTCTCATGATGTACTGCCTACAACAAAAGATTGCAACAATTTGCTACAGTAGTTTCAGTTTGAAAATAAAGACTGTCACATGCATATCAGGTTTCTGTGGTAGGGGTTCTGGAAGCTGTTCTGAAGCAACCACTTTGAAAAAAGTTATGACCTCTCCAAGAGGAGATTGGCAAAAACTTCCAATTCAACAACAAGGCAAGAGTAGCAAAAAGTATTCAATATGATGAAACATTTGCAGTATTAAAATTATTATAGAAAGGGAAAACATAGTAGGCAAAGCAGAAGTATTAAAATTGGCAAATGGGAGTTTCTTATTATAAATGACATAATGAAAAACAGGTGACATTGTTTTGTACCACAAGATGATGAAATAAACTGTTGCACAAATATACATTTGTGTTTTTATTTACATAGTTGGTACTTACAAAATTCCACAAGTATGTAGTACAGTTTCTGCAATCCTATACCCCAAAATTTCAGAAAAAGACACCAGAAAATTGCAGATGAATGATATGGAAAATGACAACCCCTCAACCCCCCAAAACTGTCTGACCTTGTGGATAAGGGAGGAGGAAAGCAGAAACTAAACCCCTCCTAGTAAGTTATTTTCCAATAATAATGAACCTCAAGGGAAAAAGGCAGATAGTTATTCAACCCCTCTCAACAACAATGGATCCTGAAAGGAGGAGGTAAATATTGAGCACTGAACCCTGGACTTTGGGGATGAGTCCTGGAGGGAGTAAAAGTAAATAGTGAAGCTTTGGGTAACAATGCATCTCAGAGATAAGCAGTGAGGTCCTGGCTCTGAGCTCTTATCTCCTCCCAGAAATGATGAGTTTCAAATTTTTTTTACAATTGCCTTCCTGAGTTAAATTTTTAACCTTCACAACTAGTTTCTTGAGTGTCTGATCAGCATATCCTCATTCTTCAATGATTGAACCACCCTCATTGTATGCAATAAAATTCAAACCCTTTTTGTAGCGGGGCCATTTTCTACCTAGAAAGTGAGCCCATCCAGGGCCTGATTGATTGATTCTGCCACAGAATAAAGGAAAGCTGGCTGATCCCTTTGTAGTCTGCTTTCATCCTGGTTAGTTGTGCTTTCATAATAGTGCTGAAACCATTTTGGTTATTTTTGCCCACAGTAGCTAAATGACGAGCTATTACTTTTCTTTTTTTTCTATCAGATAGTTGAAGACATTTGAACCACACTCAGTGGGGCATAAAGTGTAAATATTTTAATATCTACAGTAAGAAATATGAAATATACATCTGAGTAATGTGATTATTCTTGCAATAGTAGGAACATACTAGACACTAAATAAATGTTTGCTGATTAAATTACTTAATAAAAGATATAGAACATAGAGGGTTCTCTGGGCTTTTGAACAATGAATGGTTTGGAAAGCCTTCTTGGTAAGAAAAGCTCAACATCCAAAAAGGTCGCCAAACTAGAGGTACAATTAAAAGACTAAATAGCAGGAGTGATTCACTTGTAAAGAGGGACTGGCATGGGGATGGGACAGGGGAGTTTCCTGTATCAGTACCAACTCACTTTTCTTACTTGGAAACCAGAAGTCTTTTAGAAGTTTTGTTTATTTGCTTATTTTTTAGTTGTATTTGTTTGTTTTACATAAAGGAAGTATATTTCCTTATGCAAATGTTTTAATGATACAACTGTTACACAGGACACCTTCACATATGAAAAGTTGGGCACACAGGAAACACAGGAGGTGAAGGCAGAGGCGAATTCCTTCATGCACTTGCTCAACTCCTTTGTTACCTTCCTTCTCAGGATGCCCTGAAATCCTTCACATAGACTGACTCATAATTGCTGCTGAGAGCAGTAACCCAGTCATGTTATGTTATAAGGAACTAGTCTTTCTGGTCTTATCTTGAATAGAATTTTAAAAGTATTTATTGAATTAATGGATGACTTAAGTAAGTGGGGTCAACAATGAGGAAAGTAAGAAAGGATAACAGGAGGAAGAGAAGAAAAAGAGCAAGAAGAAAAAAGAGAGAGAGAGAAATGGGGGAGAGAGGGGGA
>NW_026002939.1:0-2219 GCF_001458135.2 Marmota marmota marmota | reverse complement strand
TAGTGCTAGTGTTACTGTTGGGTTTAGGTATAGTTTTACCAGTAGGGGTAGGGTTAGGGTTTGCTTTAGGGTTATTGTCTGGTTTAGACCTAGGGTTAATGTTAGGGTCAGAATAAGGGTCAAGGTTAAAGTTAGGGTTAGAGCTAGAATGAGGGCTAGGGTTTGGTCTAGTAATAGAGATAGGGTATGAGGTAAGCTAAGTATGGTTAGGACTAGGGTAGCATTAGGGTGTGGGTTTGGCTTAGGGTAAGACATAGTGTTAGAGGTAGAATTAGGGTTGAGGAAGGATTAGGGTTAGGTTTAGGGTTATACCTAGGTTTAGGCCTCGAAATAGGGCAAAGATTTGTGTTAGCATTAGATCTACAGCTAATGAAAGAACTAAGATTCTGATTAGTGCTAGTTCTAGGGTTAGCATTATGGCAATGTTTAGAGCTAGGGTTACTGTTAGGGTCTGAGTAAGGGTCAGGGTTACTTCTAGGGTTAGGTTTCAGTCTCAAATTAGTGCTACATTTAGGGCTAGGTGTAGGGTTAGCATTTGGTTTAGGTTAAGGTTTAGGGTTAGGGCTATGGCTCAATTTTGTTTTAGGTCTAGGGTACTGTTAGGGCTAGTTTTCCAATGAGCATTAGGGTTAGGGCTAGTATTAGAGTGAGCTTTAGGCTTAAGGTTATGGTTAGATCCAGGTTTAGGTCTAGCTTGAAGGTTAGGGCTAGGGTTGGGGCCAGATATAGGGATAGGGTTTGGGTTGTGGTAATGGATATGTTTAGAATTAGGGATATGGCTAGGGCAAGAGTTAGAGTTAGTCTTAGGGCTAGAGATAGCATTAGGTTTAGGGTTAGGGCTAAATTAGGGCTAGATTAGAGCTATGGTTAGTAGTAGGTTTAGACTTAGGTTTAGGGCTAGGATTAGGGTTAACATTAGGGTTAGGGAAAGGTATGATGTTACAGCTATTTTAGGGCTAGGGCAAAGCATAAAATTAGGGTTATGGCTAGGGTAAATGTTAGGGTTAGAATTAAGGCTAGGCTTAGGGATAGGATTAGGGCTAGGATTTGTGTTAGTGTTAGGGCTAGGATTAGGGATAGGGCTAATGTCAGGTCTAGGGTTATGGTTAGGAATAGTTTTAGGCTAAGGATTAAGGCCAGGTCTATTTTAAGTGTTAGGTTGAAGGTTAGGGTCAGGTTTACAGCTAGGGGTATTATTAAGGTCAGAGTCAGGTATAGGGTATGTGTTAGGTTAAGGATTAGGCTTAGGGCTCAAATTAGCATTAGGGTTACTGTTAGGGTTAAGGTAATGGATACGGTTAAGTTTAGGGTTAAGGTTAGATTTTGAGTAATGGACAGGTTTAGGGTTAGGGATAGGGCTAGGTTTAGGCCTAGGGATAGAATTCAGTTAGGGTTATGGTTAGGGCAATAGATTGGATTAGAGCTACAGTTAGGACTAGGGTTATGGTTAGGTTAGAGCTTTGGTTTGGGTTAGGTCTAGGGTTAGAATTTGGTTTGGGTTATGATTAGGATAATGGATAAGATTAGAGCTAGGGGTAGGGCTAGGATTATGGTTAGGATTAGGCCTATGGTTTGGGTTAGATTTCGGGTTTGGCCAAGGTTTAGGTTTATGGTTAGATTTAGGTTAAGTTCTAGGGCTAGGGTTAGGGTTAGGGCTAGGGTTAAATCTAGGGTTAGGGCTCTGATTAGGTCTAGGTTTTGAGTTAGATTAGGGATATTTAGGTCTAGGGATAATGTTAGAACTAAGGTTATGATTATGGCTAGTGTTCAGTTTAGCATTATATCTAAATCTAGTGTGTAGATTAGGTTTTAGGTTTATGGTGATGATTAGAGATAGGGTTCGTGTTACCATCAGAATCAGGATCAGTGTTACTGATCAGAGTTAGGGATAGACTCGAATTAGGCTAGGGTTAAGGCTAGGTGAAGGGTTAGGGTTTGTGTAAGGGTTAGGTTAAGGATTAGGGATAGGTCTAATTTCAAGTCTAGGATTATGATTTGGTTAGGGTTAGCGTTAGGGCTTTATCACAGTTTTGTTTTACAGCTAGGCCTACTTTTAGGATTAGTGATAGTGTTAGCGCAGGTGGTATGGTGAGTTCTAGGCTTAGATTTATTTTTATGGTTAGATCTAGGTTTAGGGCTATGACTATGTTTAAGGCTAAGGTTAGGGCTAGTGTTAGGGTTATTAACAGATAGAGTTAGTACTAGAAATAGGGCTAGGG
>NW_026002938.1:0-2219 GCF_001458135.2 Marmota marmota marmota | reverse complement strand
ACCCCCCCACACACAATTTTCTGTCTTCTTCACCACTATATTTTTCTCACTAACAACAAATTCTTGATATTTTGATGTCTAAAATAGAATAGAAGCTCAGTTTACGTTTGCCAATTATTAAATAAGCTACAGTTATATCATGTAAACTCAGAAGACAAAAGAGAGTGAAATGTTAATAGGAAAGATCTCACTGCTAATGAATAAAGACTGTAAATATTATTCAAGGAAAAGTCAAAAATATCTCAATGGTAAGATCTAGAAGTGTCCTAGTTAAAATCTCACAATCTTACCATTTGAGAGAATAACTGTGTACTTACTTCAGAAGGGAAGAGAATAACTGTATACCTATTTTAATAGGTGATCAATATGGACTCTACTAAGGAGGTCACATGTGAACTGAGATCTCAGTGACAAGAGCCACAGGGACATTCCAGGCAGAAGGAACAGATGGTACAATAACTGACAGACAGTGATATCTGAGAAGAAGGAACAGAAAGGAAGTTGGGAGAAACAGAAAGGAACAGGGAGAGAGGTGTTAGGAGATGTACACATTATGTGGGAAAAGAATTAGGAAAGGAGGTTGACGTGTTAGGATCTCGTAAGGGAAAGGAATGGGTGAACAATAAAATTCCTTGTGATATTAACCACACAAAAGATTTAGCTTTCTTCTTCCTCCTCTATTTTGAAGGCCTATGTTCATTTTACACCTACCCTGGAAATAGGTTAATGATTCCCTGAGTGATTTATAGTGAAATCCACGAAGCAGCTGATTATTGATAAACATTTGCAGTAAACTTCTTCCCAGTGAAGAAATAGCATGTCCTCCTACACACAATCCTCTCATGGACTCCATGAGGTCAAACACAATGGAAGTCCCTTTATCCTGGTGGCTCTAAATGGTGATTTAGGAACTAAGATCACAAGAACATCTTTGACTTCCCCTTACCTAATTCCTCTCAGAATGAAGCAAAAAGAGAAAATGTCCTGAAAAGAGCACCCCCCAAGGATTCCCTCAATTGTGGAAACAAAGGAATCTCCAAAATAAAAGCCACTTAATTACCCAAAGTGAAAGAATAAATGACTGCCTCCAAGTCCACAAAAGTCAAATATTTCCATGACACAATTGTCAAGAATTCCAGATGTGTCCTAGTCAGATCTCATCATCTTATCATTTCTTAATTTATTATCATGAAACCTTATTCTACTTAACACTTTATAGTTTCTGAGAATACCCTAGAGAATGTAAGACAGACTTACTCTCCCTTCTCACAGAAAGAATGAAGAAACTGACCATTCTTTTCCTTATGTTGCCTTAGCCAATGAACTGATTTGTATAGTTAACAATTATCTATATTATTACATTATTTACATTTTATTTCCATTTCCTATTATTCACTCCATGATTCATATCTCATTTGCCCTAATGAAGATCTGGCATCTATACCAAACACAGTTTCTGTTTAGGAAAGCATCCTTTTCTTCAAAGTCTTTCTCAGTGCAATATGGACATCTTTGTTCCTCAAACTGTAGATGAAAGGGTTCATTATGGGTCCCACAAAGGTATAAAAAACTGTGGAGACTTTATCTTGATCCAGAGACCCAGTAGGAGATGGTGTAAGGTACATGAATGCTGATGCTCCAAAGAAAAGAGAAACAGCAATAATATGAGAGCTGCAGGTGCTGAATGCTTTGGTCCTACCCTCTGTGGAACGGATGCCGGAAATGTTGGACAGGATCAAGGTGTAAGAAATGAAGATGATAATGCTAGGCCCTAGAACATTGACACCCACCACAATGAAAACCACCAGCTCATTGATGGAGGTGCTTGTGCAGGAGAGCTTCAGGAGAGGAGGTATGTCACACATGTAGTGATTGATGATGTTGCTGTCACAGAAACTGAGTCTCATCATGCATACAGTGTGGGCCATGGCACCCATAAGCCCCATGACATACACACCCACCATCAGCAAGAGACAGACCTGATGGGACATGGTGATCCTGTAAAGCAGGGGCTTACAAATGGCCACATATTGATCATAGGCCATTGATGTCAAAATACAGCACTCATCAATTACAAAAAAAGCAAAGAAAAAGAGCTGAGCCATGCACTCTGCATAAGAGATGATGTTCTGATTTATAAAACTCATCAGCATTCGGGGGGTAATGACGGATGAGTAGCAGAGATCAATGAAGGAAAGGTTGAAGAGGAAGTAGTACAT